>NC_139345.1:27401419-27576419 GCF_055883805.1 Amblyomma maculatum
GGTGATTTACGTTTATGCCCCGTGATGCCCCCTCCGGCGCCTCTCTACGCTTGATTGCGGCGGAGATTGCAGCGTTTCCGAATGCCCCCCCCCCCCCCCCCCTCTACCCCTCCCCCTGCCCAGCACCCGTTCATAAGAGCCGTGCCCGCCGATGTGAGCGCCGTGTCACCCGCAGCTTGGAATGCGAAGAGGTGTTCGTCGCACAAACGTGCTTGGCCGTTTCGACGTCAATAAATGGAAATGCGACCGCAGAAGTGCTCTCGCTTCTTTTAATAACTGCTGCGCACAGGGCACAGTTAGTACTGTGTTCTTTGTGGGGATGTGCCGAATGCGGTGAAAGAGGGCAGCATCTTCTACTGGGCTGCCTGCCATAACACACTGGGCGCATTTAATTCACTTTTAATTTCTTGTGGAGGCTCTACCGCAGGGGTCATGGTAGTAACGTCCAAGGGATTTCGTTGGGTTGTACAAATCACGCGCATTTTTCAGTAATATGCGAACTTACTCAAAATAATTGGCGACGATGACAAAAAGTACTACATCCCTGCTTGCAATATTGGAATGTACAGCCTTTTACAAAAGTGTAGAGCCCAGAGGTTCTGCTTCTGAGGCATGTAGTGGCACTGATTTATCATTAGTCGAAGTTCATCCCGCCAGTGTGGCGCAGTGGTTACGGCATTCGACTACTGTTCCCAAGGACGCGGGATCGAATCCCGCCCTCGGCGGCTGCTTTTCGATGGAGGCGAAAAGCAAGGTGCCCGTGTGCTGTCCGATGTCAGTGCACGTTAAAGAACCCCAGGTGGTCGAAATTTCCGGAGTCCTCCACTACGGTATCTTTCATAGCCTGAGTCGCTTTGGGACGTTAAATCCCACAAACAACAATTAGTCGAGGTTCTTCCCACTGAAGAGCGTAGAAAAAGAATCTTCTTACCATCAAGAAATTCGGAGCACTGGAAATTTATTACAAGCCACATGAAGTTGCTCAGAAGCAGACCCCCTGAGTTCTACACTTCTGATAAAGACTGCACATTTTGAACAGATTGGCTGCCATAGCGTTAGTTAGCTATTTTCAATTGACTGGTGCATATAGCTTTTTTTGTGAGGTTCGTTTGCTCGGATTTATTTCCGCCCCCTATATAATGTGCTTCCGAGGTTCCTCAGATCGTGTTATTTAATTGATATGGCGTTGCCCAGTCATTTAATCGTCCCCGGCACTTCGCAGACGCCGTGTCAGAGCGTGAAGTCTGGTGAAGCTATCTTTATGATAGCCGCTTGTGCCACTTGTGCCGTGCACTGTTTCCTTACAGTAGAAGAAATTTCATTTCAGCCTCAACTTGTGCCTCCTGCCAGTTTTCGGAAACGAATGCGCGCATAGGTTCATCTAAAGCGTTCTCTACCATTCGCCAAGTGAAGAATAACAGAATTTTTCGGTAATAATTTTGTAGCGCTCAACAGCTTGAGTCGCAGTGACATCAACAAAGTTGGTCTTCTCGCTTCGCATATAAAGGAATTTCAACTTTCGTTGCTTTAGTAACAATGAAACGCCTCTAAGCATCAATTTTAACAAATCGTGGTGTAGATTAGTTTTCACTTGTGTGACACGATCCTAAAAGCTCACGTGAGTACTTTAACTTTCTTCGTTTTGCCCGTCGTCCCTGAGGGCAGTTCGCAGCAGGTTGAAATACCTAAGGTGCGTTGGAATTGCAACACGTGTGTGCCTATCTGATGACGAGAGGAGTGTTGAGAATGTTGCAAGCTACTGGTGGGGGATCAGCCTTGCGGATTTTGCACCACTTGGATCATAAACCCAACTAGTGCTCGTTCAAAAAGGTACAATACCGTAAACGTAATGTTATCTTTTATTTTTATTTCCCATGCCTTGGGAGGCACCCATCTTTAGTAGGCTGATTGTCCGTTCCTGTCTTAAAGTGCGCTGATGGTCTATTTGGTGGCGTCGCATTTTGAAAGATTACAGCGCTAATACGCGATACCACAGAGCAGCAGACGCGAACTAGCGATGTGTGTCTGGTCATTGTTTTTCTCATTTATTTCAACTTTGTTCTATTTAAACGTTCGTGATTTGACGGTGCTTCTAGCTGATTTGCTCTTGGCCGTCATTACAGCACATTTCGGGGAGGACCAAATTGCCACCCACCGTTATACTGACCGGACACTATTGTAAACGCTACTCCATATTTGTCGAAGACTGCTTAGCCTTTAAAATTGCGGCCGAGTGTTTGAACGCATGTGGTCTAAGTCATGCTGCCCTATAAAGCACTTGTGCTGCTCAAGCCAATGAGACGGGTTTTGCAAAGCAAACAACAAAGAACAGTTTGAGACCATTAGTTTGCAAACACGTATTTGTGACCTAAAATACCAGACAAATGTAAAGTGCCACAACTGCGGTGTCCTATGCCAAAGTCTCTTGAAATGCTTCTAACTTTTGCATTCCCTCTATGACGTCACACACCTTGGCAAGATAAAAATATACAACAGTTCCACGTTACCTGAACTCACCTATGGGGCTGAAACATGGAGGCTAACGAAAAATGGTTCTACTCAAGTTGAGGGCAACGCAGGGACCTATAGAACGGAAAATGGTAGGTGCAACGTTAAGAGATCGAAAGCCTGTAGAGCGGGTCGGAGAAAGAACTCGAGTTAATGGCATTCCAGTGAAAATCAAGCAAAAGAAGTGTTCATGGGTAGAGCATGTGGTGCGAAAAGAGGATAACCGATGGTCGCTTAGGGTAACAAACTGGATTCTGAGTGAAGCAAAGCGTAGCAAGGGGCGAGAGAAAGTTAGGTGCCCGGATGAGGTTAAGAAGCCCGAAGGGGTCAGGTGTGTGGAGCTAGCACAGGACCGGATTATTTGGAGGAATATGGGAGACGTCTTCGCTTTGCAGTCTTATGATGATGATGATGACCTTGTCTGAGCACACTTGGTCGAAGGCGGTTCATCCGGTTCATGCACCATATTGCCTCGGCATTCTACGTGTTGTGTGATGAAGCAAGGTAAGCACAGGTGTTCTGGGAAGAAGCACGGTTCTTCTTCTCGTAGCCTCACACTACAGTGTTTTGCCGCATATAAGCGTTGTGAAGAGAATGAACTAGCAACAAAGGATGGCCAGCTGCTGCATGCCGAACTCTCCCGGAAATGATGAAATCCTGCTAAAGCAAAAAAGGCCACCGCTCGAGGGAGACGACTAAATGTTTAAATTTTAGATAAAGAGCAGTGGTCAGTCATGAGCAAAGAAGCTGAAATAAATTAGCAATACCCATATTACCCTACTTGCTTTTTTTCTGTTGGAAAACTAAGGCAAACCGACCGTCCTATATAAGGTGGTATTTGCTGTTGTTTCACGGCGAAGCATCTGATTATTAAAAATCAAACATTACAAGCTCGCCGGCGCCGCACAGGGTGAACTTTCAGATGAACTGACCTTCATGCATAGCGCAAGCAAGGCCGGCAAGTGTTTCCCTGCATTGCTGCTACAAGGCATTAACTTCATCGAAAGAGTGCGCGGGGTAAATTGTTCTAGTAGGAGGCTTTGCCCACGCTGCCGAGTTGGGCACATATCTTTGAGAAGCACTTATTGCTATCTGCCCGCTTACTATGCAGGTGGCACCGCTGATTTCCAGATAACCGAAAATATCTGAGTTTGGTGCGAAAAATAGCATTTCGCGAAATTAACGGAATCGCCAAGAGAGAGAGGGAAAACTTTATTATCGGGAGTAGTCTTACTTGGTCTTAGTGGAAGAGCCAAGTGGCCGTTAGCTGGTGGCTTGCGGCGACTTCTTCAGCGCGGTTTACGGCGTCCAATTGTATATCCGGGCTGGCGCTACGCAGCACTTCCTTCAGGATTCAAGTGAGGGAGCTTCTATGAGAGCCTTGGGAGGCGGGTCCTCTGAGCAATCCCACAGGATATGATTAAGGTCGGCTTTCTCTCCGCACCTAGTGCAGGATGAGCTCATGCTGTCTAGAAATATGTGTGCGTAAACCGCAGGATTGAGGAAGGAGTTCGTTTGTAGTTTCCCCCAAAACAATTGTCTTGTTAGTGATTTGTGTGGTGGTGGGTATACTCTCCTAGAGAGTTTGAACTGTTGTGTAAGGTCGCTGTATGTGAGCAATCATTCCAGTTCAAGCTCCTCGGCCTTAGGTCTCACCACTCGGCCGACAAAACCTCGAGCGTGTTGATGAGCAGCGTCATTGCCTAAGTTCCCTGAGTGGGCAGGTGTCCATACGAGTTCTATCTCTCTGTCGAGTCTGATATCCGCGAGGATGTTTCTGGCAGTATTTGATACTCTGCCACGCGAGAAGTTACGTATGGCAAAGTGCCACAACTGCGGTGTCCTATGACAATTATATCCGCATCAGTTGTAGCGATGGCTAAAGCGATTGCGGCTTCTTCCTCCTGGTCCGAGTAGTGGACTTTGACCGAAGTGGCTGATACGCATTTACTTACGTTACTGTAATGCTTAATTACATATATGGCAAAGGCACCTTCAGCCATGTTGTAGTCTGAGGCGTCGGTATACACCCCCCCCCCCCCCTCCCCCCTCATGATTTTGGTATGTTCTGTTTAGGGCCCTAGCTCTAGCTTTCCTCCTGCCTTCATGGAATGAGGAATGCATGCTTTTGGGCAAAGGTTTGGAGATAATTTTGTTGCGCACTCCTTTTGGTAGTGGGCATACTCAGTCCCTTATTTCCTCCTCATTCAATCTGAAAAGGAGAACTTAGACAGACTCATTCGAAGCACCAACAAGGCTGGGCTAGGTCTACCCAGAAGCACTTCAACCGAAGAACTTCTTTCACTTGGGATACACAACATTGTAGAGGAGCTTATTACAGCACATAATACAAAGACTACAAAGACTAACGAACTCTAAAGCAGGCAGACAAATTCTCAACCGCATGGGAATTAATGCCGAACCACTAACCAACCACCCAGGACTCACTAAGATGTTACAAGGCACCCGGTGCTAGGCAGGTTTCTTTTCACCGTAGAACCCGTCTTACTGGGATTTCAGGGCTCTGAACTTCCTTGAGAGTGAGCCGGGATTCAGAGGCAGCTTTCCGCGGGCGCCTCGCCATTAAACCAGGTTGTTCCCCTCATGCCCTGACAGCCGAGCGCTTCTTGGAGCCGCTAAGAGAGCGGGAACGACAAGGATTCCGCTGTTCGTTCCTCCTTGTGCCTTGCACCCTCTCCGCCCTCCATTTCGGAACCTACTTGCTGCGCGCGAGACAGTGCAAGTGTGAGAGTGGCAAGCATCTTCCTCCTTTCCCGTCTTGCTCCGCTACTGTAATAGACGCCGATTCGGAGGGAACGCGCTTCTAATTTGGGCGTACGCGCACGAAGGAACGCGTTCCGCCGCGAGCCTTTCAACCCAACCCAGAAGACAAACCCCCGCGCGCCACCCAGAAGCCCGGAACGCGTGTCGGCAGAAAACATCCACAGCGCTGCTCCTCGAGCACACCCTGAGCCGCCAGAGGAGGCGCGGCCTTCCGCTTCTTGCTGAGGTATAGCTTTTTTTCCACTGCTCACAACTGCTTCCCTCTGCTTCTGATCTCTCCTGCTGGGACTTCGACATTTCTCACGTTTTCTTTCGCTTGCTTCTCTTTCCACCTTCGAGCGTTTTTTGGCGCTTCGGGCTTCCTCCGTATGCTCTTCGTCCCGGGTAATTACTTGCCAGAGGGGTGGCCCTCCGACGCACCTGTCGGCAGAGTTGCCCCGAACTCTGGATTTAAGTGAGCGAGAGGGATTTCGAGCCAGGTCACTCCTCTTTGTTTGTTCTTATGGCGTTTTTCTGCGGCAAGGCGCTCGAGGAATTGAAAATAGAGGAAAGCACACGTACCAAAACCCGCACGGGTAACTAGAATAGACAAGGGGTCGGTAAACAAGCAGTAGGCAAGATTAAACTGTGCGTGGCCTGCTGTGGTTGTCCATCGACTCAGGGCAATTGGCTTCCCTGTAGAACAGTCCTTGCTCTGTTGTGGAAAGAACAGCAAAGCAACACCACGATTCTTGTGCGGTCAATAGAGAGTGGATTGGGTGCAGCACTGAATAATGATTTAAAAAAAAAACGTAACAGTCATTACACCTGCTAAATAAACAAAATTAAATCATTAAGTTTGCCAATAAATGCAAATCAGAGATGGTCGGGGTTCCGCTCTGTTTTAACGAGCAGTCCAGAATAATACGTATGACTTCTCTCTCCTAGCCAGGTGTAAAACACCCATAGATATGGGCTTGAACATAGTTTTTTTTTTGTTTGTGTGCGTGTGTGTGTAGGAAAGAAGTTGGCTTCTTTTCTTCATGTATTATAACGAGCAGCCTCATTTCCCCTTCATTTATCTCTGTGTGTGTGTGTGTGTGTGTGTGTGTGTGTGTGTGTGTGTGTGTGTGTGTGTGTGTGTGTGTGTGTGTGTGTGTGTGTGTGTGTGTGTGTGTGTGTGTGTGTGTGTGTGTGTGTGTGTGTGTGTGTGTGTGTGTGTGTGTGTGTGTGTGTGTGTGTGTGTGTGTGTGTGTGTGTGTGTGTGTGTGTGTGTGTGTGTGTGTGTGTGTGTGTGTGTGTGTGTGTGTGCGTGTGCGTGTGCGTGCGCGCGCGCGCCTGCATGTGGGGGAGGATAGAAACAAAGTTTGAATTACTTGGCTGAATCCTCGCACTTCTAAGCTTCTAAACTGCAAGTTTTCAGTAAACATTGTTTACATTTGCAGTCTTTATAAGTGCGATTAGCAGCAACGCAATGTGCTACAGTACACAATCTCGTGGTTTGAATTGCAGGCAATCAGCAATCGGCCTAGACTAACATCCTATTAATCTCCTCATAATTAGCCCTCTTCCCTGCCCTAGGTGTCGTCCATATCCCTCCACTGCAAAACACATTACGGCCGCCACAAACCCATGTAGACGCCTTGTTTCCTACACCCGGTGATGGCTCTGTTCTTTAATCAGGTGAAACGCGCGTTATAACATTTAGTCCACGAGCTGAGCGTCAGTAATGGATCGCAGCCATGATTATTGCGCCGGGTCGTTTATATATAAGCGTGTTGATGCATTCGCAGTGCTATGGGCAATGTTTGGGCGCCGGCGTGATCCATAATTCATCAAGTTAGGACTTAACTGAAAACTGTTTTTAGCCACAGATGTCTTCATGCTCTCTGCGATCAATGTTTGAGCAGCTTTAATGGACGGTCACTGCAAGTTTTAAGTGTGTCGTTTCCGCCGCTCATCGAAAATAAAGACGATACCGGTCCTGAATTTCAATATCTCCACAAGGACGGCACAAGTCTCAAATTATTTCTTTAGACTCACGGATCTCAGCATCTGGCGTTTCTTTTCATAATATTGATCAGTCTTGTACGGTCGCAAAGCCATTTTACGCGAAGAACACGCGTGCTTAAAAAAATTACATCGCGTCTTCAAAGACGCTCCGTCTTAAATAATAAATTAATGCGAGCACTGCTAACAACGTTTTCTTTCGCGACGGATCAAAGCCCCTGCACAGAGCGTAAGAAAAGAATGGCTGAAACATTTGCGCCAGTTTCCTGGTGCTAGGTACGGCACAGGAAGGCGCCGTTTCCACTAATGCAGCTCATGCAAGTTCAACGGCGCTTTAAAGGGGACGACACGTGTGCGCAAGTCGGGAATATTCTTTAGAATCATAATCGGTACACTGCCTCTTTCTGGTTAAGCTGATGTTTGTCTGCCAGCAAAGGATACCCTTATTGATAAGTAAAATTATATTTAAAAATTTCCTACCGCTCTACTTGCGGCATCGGCACCGAAAAAGAATCTGTGATCACTGTCTGAAAATTACTGCAGCGTAGCCTTTGAGATGCGCGGCTGACGAACTTTGTGGATAAATCGCAGTTTCTTTGCAGAATTGATGGCAGTTTCGGTATTTTTATTTTCCCTTTTTCCAACTTATTGAATGTGCTGGCATCTCAGGTATTAGAACACCGCAAGCGCGCCATAACGTGTGCACTTAAATTTGAAATTGTGGTCCCTTTAAAGTGGTTGAAATAAGCATCGGCTGCTTCAGCAAACGCACTCTCAAAACATTTTAAACACAGAGAGTTCGAAATAATAACAATGATGAAAAAAAAAAAAAAAAAGATCACGAGCATACTGACATCGCGATGGGCCTATTTTACTGTAAAATCCCGACTGATTACATAGCTTCATAAAACTCTCAAATACGTTTTAGTTACTACACTCGAGTGGTTAATGCCAAGGAGTAGTAATATAGCCGTGGACGAGGCTATTCGATATCAGATTTTAAAATGAAGAAAAATTATAAGAAAAAAATTTCGGCTACTTCTAACAACGTGGTTCCGGCGCTCTTTCTTGCACAAAAGCCGAAACTGAGTACATTATACACTAGGAAAGCTGGGTGCAAACGCGACGTCTTATGTTGAAACGTTGCATTACCCGCGGCTCCCAACTCGAGCTGTTTTCGCTATTGTGCCACGCCACGTTCTTTATTTTACTTCACCGTTCGAAGCAAGCAAAATAACATAGTCGCAGCCAACTATGAAGAGTGCTGCGGAGCACGATAAAGTGCATGACACAGCCCATACAGCACGCAGTTCGATTTGACGTAGTCGCTTCAGCACGTCACTGGTGGATACTGAATTCCCACCGTGCTTCGCGCACAACCCACTCTTTTATTTTCTGTTTTGACCGGAAAAATGCGGCGGACTCTCTTTCAGTACAGGGCTTTTACACAAGAATTCTTCTTTGTTGCAAAAACTTATGCCGCGGTAACTTGTCCGTTGCTTTGAACCCCCACTGGTCCTAACAATGCAAATATTTTGATTAAGAAACTGTTTTGCGAACTTCAAAGAGTAAAGTACATAATTAGCGATGTGTTTACCGTAAATTACGTCTGCCACGCCAAAGAGTATGAATGAAAGTATTTCTTTTTTTTCTTTTTAGTTTCAGACAGGCTATACTTTGTAATTCTTTAATGTCGTCGCTTAAATACCCTGTAAGTGAAAGGCAGACAGCTGAACAGGGTGGTGGCTAGCTTTATATTTGCTTTCATTTCTGCAAGAACCACTTATGTGCTTCGCGAGTGAAGAGGCTTCATCCTGACAGCCGTAAATCGGTCTCGTATAGGTTGTCCGTTTGCGGAGAAAGCCTGAAATTCAGCGATCATGTGTAATAGCAACGAGTATGAGAAAGCCTGTTGTGATCCGACAATGATAAAATGCGCGGGAAAGTTTGATTCCTGATGTGTTTTATTTCCCTTTTTTTTTTCTGATCAATCTTCTTCTGATACCTGGCAATATTTTGCGAATCAGCAGAACTTCACTATTTTTACTGTCGACTTATGTTCTTAAATTTACTCCATGCTGTCTTCAGCAGCCTTGGCACTAACTCTGCATTTACTAGTTTGCCCTCGGCGGTCTGAGACAATGGTTCAAACCATTCCATGAAGGGTTGCTCATGAGCCTGTTGCAATTTCCGTTTCCGTTTGCCCTCCTAGAAGAATTATTTATTTCATTTTTATTTTACGCTTTTGTGTTTGCAAGGCTTACTTGCTCGCTTTTTTGTCTCATTTCATCAAGTTATGCCACGGGCGCTGCTAACGGTCATATAACATTTCTCTAACTTCCCTCTCTCTTCCTTCTAGACGTTTCTCTCTCCTTCCAACCCAATTGACGGAGAGAAGAAATTTCTGCTCTTCAGGCTTTGAAAAGAGGCTACAGGAGTAAAAAAACGCGGTGAATAACCTCCCAAGACAATGTGGCACCGTATATTGCGCTTCGTTCTAGCATCTTTAACGCAATACAGGTTTGAAGGCACCGTTCTGCAGAACCGGTGGCGTCGGCGTTGTCGGCGTTGTGAGCTAAAAATCACGTGCAAGGCTCTGACAGGCGGTGACTGGCATGGTCAGGCACTGATTAGTCGCAGGTTCGTCTGATGTGGCGCGATCACGTGACACCGGCTGATTTGGCAGCACCTGTCAACTCGGGCCTTTCTTTTCAGGCGGGAAGGTGACATCAGGATCCATACTTCCAGGACCTTGAATTTTTATATGGACAGGCTACCCTTAGACTACGCAGGTACGCTCGTATGCAGCTTGGTTAAGCGGGGCTTTATATCTACGTTGGTGACCTTTCACTTTTAATTTCGTGATAATGAGTGTTTATGAGATTTGACGGAATAAATTAAAGAATTAGGCGAGCAGCTTAATCACACACGCTAACGAGCATCCGCGAGGAGAGCTGGTTAACGGGAGCCCTTAACGCTGTTGCGTTATGCCCTTGGAGGCGGAGTTTCAGTGTTGCCCCAATTTTCCTTTTTCTTTTTTCATCCCATTTTCTCTCTGATGTTTAAAGGGCATTCTTTTTCTTCTCTCTCCTATGCCACTTGCCCACAGTGGCAGAATTTGGTTAGAGACTTCATACACAAAGGTTTATAGTTTTAGCCTCACTACGTTCCTGGTGAGCTCGCATTATTAATACAGTGTCGCCGGCATCCTGATTAAAGTATAATGGGTCTTTAATTGTCATGTGACTGGGACCTCTATGTTATTAATGACACCAGCAACACCGTGACATGGCTGGTCGCGTGACACCGTCTCGAATGCCATGGAATGCCACTGTTGCGACGACACGGATTCCGGTCGATATCCGACTGTACTTACGTGCTAGTAGCTTTAGCTACTCGGTGTAGCTTCCGCGATGTAGGTGAATGCAATAGTACGCACCTATAGAGAAATAATAGTTGCTCAGCGCAGGCCATATTGAGCCCAGAGGATCCATGGCAGGAATGGTTTAGGAAAGCGGCAGCCGATAAGGCCAGATTGACCTTATTCCTTTCTTTTTTTTTTTTTTATTTCGACATAGCCGCTTAGTTGCGCAACCGACAACTGTGGTGTCGGCAAGCGATCATGTGCTGCGTCAAAGTCGGATCACCACCGCTGATTATGCAATTGTAAGGTGGCTTTACACCCGGATGAATAGGATCATCTCTAGCGAGGAGCTAACACTTTGATTCGCTGAGGACAGCTTCTGTGTTGTGGCTCTGACTACTTGATCGGACTTGCATAAATGGCTGCTAAACTGTGCTTTCTTACTTTGCATATAGACAAGTGGGGAAAGAAGCGCTTGGTCTGTCTTTATTTTTCAGTTGTAGGGGGGGGGGGGGGGGGGGGTTAGTTTTGAACCGTGGTAATTTCATGACATTTTGCCTCTGTTATCGATGTAGAACCCATGAATGTGCGCGCAGACGAGGTAGGCATACGTCAATTTTTTTTAGGCATTCGATTATCGGCCCCATAAAATTATTTATAGGCTGTACCATTCTGTATCATTGTGCATCCTTATAGTCACCGCGGTGTTTCCTCTAGGCCGTACAGCCGAGCGTAATTTACTGCTTAGCTTCAGAGTTTATTCCTGATAAATGAAGGTGGTTAAAGTTAACACCGGTCACAAGAGTGAACTGGATCCCAGTGCGTTTGTATAAATACCAAGCAAATAGGTGACAAAATTTTCATTTACAATTCTCAAAGATGACAAGGAAAGAAAAAAAATGCCGTGATGGGATCTCGCAATGACTGGGAAAAAAATCAGATGGTCGCTCATTTTGCTAATATATGTGTGACTGCGTAAGGTCACGTCCGGATCATTATATTAGCGATGCCAGAGGCAATCAGAAGCGCTACGACTTCTGTCTGGACGCCGTTACAGTTTTTCTTGTTTCCGTACCTTGACGCCAGAGCCACGGCATGCTCGTATTTTATCGTCAGCGGGCCGCGCATACCCGAAACGCGCTAGCTCGGAGAGAAGAACTCTCTTTTTTTTTCTGTGCCGGCTGATTGAGTCTGAAGCGATTGTGCAATTAACCGGGCGTACACATTGAAGGACGATATGCGTCCGTTATTCCGTTTTCGCGCGAATTAAATAAACACACACAAAAAGCAAACAGCAAGCATGAACTGGCAGCAGGAACAGGCTAATTCCACCATAACGTGAAAGATTGCTTTCCGCACTTTGGCTTCTTCCGGCACATAGCCGGCGCAGCCCCGAAAGTGAAATAAAGAGAATTGATTGTGAAAAACAAAGAACAAAAATAGAAAACCTAACAAAAAATGTATGTAAAGTTGAGAATGGACGACGGGGACGGCTCGCTGTTTTCCGGGTCCTCGAAGGGCATTCTGGGAGCGCGGCGTGGTACTCGGACAGCTTCGATTTCGGTGCTGCTTTTGAGCAATTGTTTTCCCGAGAACCGGTGCGCCTTTTATGCGCCCTGTTCGCTAGTGCCCCATTGAGCGCTCGTGCAGAAGAATTCAATATTATTCAGCGCGGACGCGTACGGACCGTGCAACAAACAAAAGAAAATGAATCGTAAGGGATGAAGCCCCCAACAAGATTTTTTTCTCTTCCTTTCTCTCGTTCTTTTTTATCATTGGTTTGCTTGTTTGCTTGCTTTTAATTTATGTGGACTCACTGCATCGTGCGCATCAGGCAAAGGAGGCCTCTCTGCAAAACAGGTAAGCTAGCTATGAGTTAATCAGAGATGTGGAACTGGTTGACTTTGAAGCTGAATGTGTTTATAGAGTACTCGATAGATGAAATTGAGTTTAAAATGCTTCTAGAATTAGCCGCCTCGCCAGTCTGACTTACCGAACGCGCACGTCGTATACTGATGAACCGCACGATGTGCTCGCTACGAAATTTAGTCATCAGTGTCAGAGAAATTCATAACAGCCAACAAACATTTTCCCGGCACGCTCTTGCAATGAAATAGGGCGACACATTAACAGTCACAGCTGCAGTCAGTACTAAAGGTCGATCACGAACGCTGTTTGCACACAGACGTGTATAGCATGCGTTAATAACCTTAGGGTCCTCCAGCCGCAAGAGCTGATGCAATACACTCGCTTACGTCGGGTGTGACTTCGACAAGGCAGTAGTATTTTAGCTCTACAAACAATCTTCCTTGTAGGGATACTGAAAAAAAAATTCCAACTGCAGTTTATGACTGAAAAAACTGAAATACTAAATCTTCAAAAATACGAAGACATTGTTTGAGAAAGAAGAGCAGAGCACGTTTTTTTTTTTTCTACTCATTTTCTGTCGCACCGCCCCAGCTGGTGACCGTTTTGAAAGCCGCGGTTGTGGTGTCACGCCAATCTCTGTGTTCCCGCGCGATTCAATTCGCTGCATGCTTGTGGCTAAGTGTGTGTGCTCATTATCTTTAGCTGTGCTTTATTTTACCTTCCGCTTTCCCTTGGGAGACCTTCATAATTAATAATTCGGTGTTGTAAAACCGAATGCTGTCGACAACGCAAACATATTTCTGCTGTTCTTTATATTTAAAAAAAGAATTGAGTATAGCAAAGGAAAGGTAAGTGACGAAAAAAGCTGGAGTGGAGGTGGGGGGGGGGGGGAAGGGGGGAGTGTTTTTTTTTGTTTGTTTTTTTTTTTTGCATGTGAGCATTCTGTGGGTATTCTATAGATCCCCACGCTCGTCAAAGTGGACGCTACAAAGATGCATCAACATAATAACTTCTGTAGATGTGACATGAGCATCAAATAACTTGTGCAAGATATTTACCGGATGCCCAATGAACGAGCTGGTTGGCCGGACTTTTTTTTTTTTCTTGTTGCAGGCTGAATTTGGAAACATGCAGTGAAATTTAATTCGTTAGGTTGGCGACTTTCATTAACGCTTCATATCAAAATTTTTACAATGAGGTAGAGTATAGTAGTTTCGGTCGAGGTCGTCTCGCACTTGCTAGCGTACTACATAAACGTGAAGGCCATCGTCTTCTATATCGCGTTGGTTTGCTTTCCACTCCACTGCAACAAGCTGCGAAACTGGGAGTAGCTCCGCTCTTTATTCAGTTAACTAATAAAGATTTTTTTTTTTTTTTTTACAAATAGGATACACAGGTTTTTCGTTTGACACTCTTTTACTACATGCTCGGGTGGCTGCTCTTCATGTACAATTGACCTTGGCGCGTAGTGCACTGAGAAGAAATGCTTTGACAATGCTTAAAATACACTGGAAAGAGCAGTGTGGCGCACCCAGCAACGTATACCTTTCTCACTCCCTCGTTTCGGATCTTCTGCATGATTCAGGAAGTGTTGGCCTTGATCCGGCATGATTTTATTGACGGCTGGCTATTGACGCAAGCTCGCCTTTTACGACTTCGAGTGGCTCTGGAATCTCGTTTGTTGTAAATCGTCCTCAGTTAGCTATGATTGAAACACTAACTCGCCTCGCACAAACTCCCGGCGGCGAGTGCAGCGCGAAACGAATGAAAGTAGGGCAACACTTCTCCGCGACCACATGCATGGCGCGCACAACACATAACAGCCACGGATGCCGTAAAAAGCGAAATCGAAACGTACGGGGGGTGTCTCGGCCTCCTATAGAACGGCACGTCCGCTGCACTTAGCCGCTCATAGTCTATGACGAATTAATTATCTTTTTCTTTTTTTTTTTTTTGTAAGAACCAAGCTTCTTCGTCCTCAAAGTCGTAAATGTCACAATAAAACCATTCGCAGAAAAATGTCTATAGTGATGCCATGTTGCGGTACAATCGCATAGTGCCAATTTGTTTTCGGGCTTTTCTTTCTTTTGCCCCTTCTTTTTATTTCTACTTCAAAGACAAAGTCAAATTTAGTTTTAGAATCTAGCGTCCACTGGACAAAAATGATATATAAAAAGGAGGGAGGGGGGGGGGGGGGTGACAAACGCCGGCTAAAGTATCACTTTTCTTCCTGCCGAAACATTAGTTATTTTCTTGTTTAGGTCAGTGTTACAGAACTCTTAGCTGTTGGAGAACCGAAAAATGATCCAGTGTTTAACTACGCGTAATACGATTAATACGTGTAAAATCAA
Source organism: Amblyomma maculatum (assembly GCF_055883805.1). Taxonomy (NCBI): domain Eukaryota; kingdom Metazoa; phylum Arthropoda; class Arachnida; order Ixodida; family Ixodidae; genus Amblyomma; species Amblyomma maculatum. The sequence goes on from NC_139345.1 coordinate 27,416,285, forward strand.
TGTTTCACATGGTTTGTAATGGCTTCGCTTGCGGGCTTAGCATGGAGTTTGACGCAGTTTTGAGTTAGCACAGTTGAGTTGGCGCAGAGTTTGACAATGGGTGCCTTGCCCGAAATTAAAATTGCTCCATTTTGAGGAAAGCAAAGACGAATTGTCTGTCTCACACCTCAGTGAACACTTGTACAATTACCAAACCTAGGCAAATGTTTGATCGGTTCTAATTCACATCGCAAGCTAGCATCCTACATGACTAGAAGTGGGTGCTAAATGAGAAGTGTAATGGCTTGTCACCATCCTGAACGTTGCGTAAGGAAAGGTTGCGTTATAATTTCGATATGAAATCACGTTATATCTATTTGCTGCCACTTCCTGCGGACACATTCTGCAGACGGCACTCGTGAGCCAAGTAATGTTTTCGCCCTAAAAACTTCTGGCGCCGTACTGAAAGACACGCCGTCGGAAAAACTACAGAAAGTCTTCTGATGTTACGACAGAATTTCTGTGTAGATTTTGACTGGAAACCTGTTGCGACAACAGACCATTCTGTAGTAACATCAGACATTTCTGTAGTTACAACAGAAAAGTGCTACAAAACAACAGCCAACAGAAATATTCTACAGAAAAACGACAGAACTGCAGAAAAGTACTACAGAACTATAAAAAAATCTGATGGTTAAGACAGAAATACAGGATATTTTGTCGTATTTTTGACATAGTGTTGTAGTTTTTTTTTCGACTGGGCGCGATGAAATGAAAAACGGCATTCCTCACGATACAAGAAACTTTTGTTAAATGACCTCGAAACTTCTGGTTTAAGACACACTCACGTAAGCCACTAAGGTCATTCCCGGTGCTATAAAGCATGCATAGAAGAGAAAGTAAACATTTCACGCAATGTATCCTGTCGCCTTGCATTAGTCCTGGCGAATGAATGTCTCTAGGAAAACAAGTAACCTTCGGATATTTAGTGTCTTACTGAATGGTCCGCTGTCAATGTGAACCTTCGCGTTTCTTAGTCATTTTTTCCTCCCGCAGTCAAGAACGTGTCGAGTCACTGTATGCGTGTGCAAGAGCTCCACTCGCTGAACAAGGCATCTGCCAATAATGATCGCTGGGATGCGTAGCCCGCAAGGAAAATGGCACAAAAGCTTCCGAAAGAAAGTCATGTCTGCGGTCGAAGGCATGCAGCGATACCAGTCTGTTGCCAAGAAAGGCGCAACTTGCACCTAAGCAGAGAAACACTCGGGGAGGAGAAGAAAGTCGATGGCTTTGGGAAAACTCGAAACGGGGCTAATGATGGGCTACTGGTCTCGCCCAAGTCGAAACTTCTGAATAACGGATCCGACTAAGGAGCACCACTTGACGGGGGCTCCTGAATGTTTTTTCATATTTATTTCTCCGCTTTATTGTTTAGTCTGTCTTTATTGGGGTCGAAGACGGCAGTGTTTTGCTTTGATTCCTCATTATTCCTCCCTCCGCAAGAAGAATAAAGGGACAGTCGAAAAACCTTGTTGGAGATGGAGTCTTTGATCGAAACATATGTTTCCTTGTATATTTTGCGTTCTCAGTTCTGCTGGCTGTGAAGGTCAAGCGGGGGAGAGGGGGGGGGGGGGGGGAGGTTGCATAATTTAGGCTTGGGAAGTATCTAGAAACGTACACTCAACCACACCACTGACAAAAGAAAGGAGCCAAAAAACGTTTTGCTTTTCACTAAATCTTGGACGGTGCAAGGGAGCCACCTAATGAGGAACGTAGGGGAACATGGTCGAGAAAAGTGAGCTGCCCACTAATTGGCATGTTTTGAGGTTGCTGCAGCAGAGGTGTCCAACGTCGATGATGATGTGCAAGCGAAGGTTTTCGCCCCTAAAGAAAACCATATGAAAGTAAAACATCCAGTTACAATTTTATGTTAGGAGCTCAGGTAGTACAAGCATTGTCGCTTTCCTGGCGCGCTTTTCAAATCCGTGCGTTGGTTAATATCGTCTCCATTCTTGGTTCTACCTTTAAATACCGCTAAGGCTCTGTAACCTACCGTTACCACATTTCTTTATTTGATTCTTTGTTGTTTTATTAGACAACGTCTGACGCGGAGGTGGCGCTGAGTATACTCAAACAAAAGAGCTCTAGATAAAGTTCACCGCTCAGTAGTTCTAGGCTCAGACTGTGGGATCTAATACAAAGTTGACTAATCGCTTCGAAATAATATCTCATAAAAAAAAAACAATTTAATTTCCTACTCATTTGCATGATAAGTATGAAATAAAACATTCATTCAATGCTTTTTCGTGAACATAATGTATGCAACAACTGACGAAAACACAACACAGTAGTTTCCAATCTGTCAATCTTGAATCGTCAGGCGTAACTGTCATACTTAATTCTTAACCAAGGCGCCAATAGTTTCACAACATTACAACACAGTAGTATTAAACTTCGGATACATGGCGAATAAAAAACCTGCAATCTACATTTTAGAACAATATAGGGTGATGGAAATGTTTTGCTGGAATTCACAAGAAAGTTCCTGCACAATAAAAAGTTTGTAGACATTTATTAAAGCCTACCTCGGCATATACTTTCTTTTCATAACCTTAAGCATTTCAATATATAGTGCCTCGCCTTCTGTAGCTAGTACGAACTGAAAGTTGTTCTTTTTTTTTTTTTTTCGGGGAAGAGAGATAGAACGGAAGGGTTTATTCAGATGTTGCACCAATGCACTAATTTAAACTCTGCTTAGGCGAATTATGTGACTTATCTTTATGGATATCTTCCAATAATATAAAGTGCACCTGTTCGGCCTTCTGTATATCATAATTGGCCAATAGGTGCGTCCTCAGTGACTACTTGCCGCCCGTATAGTGATGTGGCCTCAATGGCTGCTTATTAAATTTATAAACTTCCAGCATGAGTAATATGTGTTCGTTTGAAACACGTCAGGTTTTTAGTAGTTAAATAAGGCTGTCATTGTATGCTGTCAATATGCCACAATTTTTATAGTAGTTAGTGAATATTGTGCCCATTTTAGGCGTCATTTATTAGACGTCACACGTTAAAATGCAACTATGGATGCCATACAGACATGGTTTAAAGTGACTAACAGTATTTCGGGAGAGGTATCGCTGAACAAGGCACACAAAGCAGTTTATTTTCTAGCCTCTTCCAACGACACGTTTTTAAACCTAATGCTAACCGAGCTCGCGGATGTTTTTTTATTGTGTCCCAGCTTACTTGGACCAAGATTTTTAAAAATATACGAGTTGCCCTATCTCAGTGAAACAAATTCAAAGATGTTCAGAGTCGCCTATGCTAGCCTCCAGTATTTTTTTCTTTCACTACAGTTGATTAATTAGCACAGACTAATTAGCATCATTTTAATTATTGGCTTGAGAGGGAAAGAGTCAATGCAAATATTGTAGATCTCGAAAAACGAGGAAAATGGAAGTCTGTAAAGCGATTTTGATAACTACAATAAATTATCACTTAAATATTCTGCAGGCGATGCGCAGGTTTTTCAATAAAAAGTTCATATGTATCGCCTTCATGCAATACTACATGTGAGATACAGCTATTGTTGCATTGTCATTTATGTAGGTAAGTAAAAAAAAGGTTTCAAAATTATGCTTTAGAGAAAGTGGTGTTGCACTTCCAGTCTGCTGAAGGAGCGATTATTAGCAGATGCATACTGAGACATTTTCTTAAACTAACGTGGACAAAGTTTGAGCGACATTCCCAGAATTTCATATCTATTAGCAGCTTGCTAAACGAAGTATTAAGTTGAACAGTTTCTTTCCTGAAAATGAAGCTGAGATCATGCACATTTAATCGCATTATTCCAGTTCTCTTAAATAATGCTTGAACGTCCCAAATGCTTGAATTCTTATGTCACATAATGGGAACATTAACGGTGAGTTATTGACATACCTCGTGAAAGGCTTTTCAGCGTAAAAGTGCATACTGAGCAGTGTTACAGAATATCGCCAGGCTTCACTGAGGTTATGCACTCTCCGCTAAACCGATGCAGCTAACATAATGCTCTCAAAACAGATAATTCTTTTTCCTTTGAAATAGAAAACCTGGGAATGTCTGATGGCTTTTTGAGAAAACAACTTAATTGAGATACGAGTAGCTGAAAATGAAGAGAAAGAGAGCACGTGAGGTAAAAAGGGACAGATTAGGAATAACCGGTCTGCTAAAGGGCAAACTTTTAAAGATAAGGCGATTGCAGTATTTTTATTCTTAAACTTGATATATTTGCATGAAGCGCTTGATCCCTTTTACCGGTGTGCAAGGCAGCAAACCGGTTTTTATTCCTCCTGGTCCTGCAAGAAGCACTGGCAATACGCAATGGATCTGAGGCTAATGAACTTGACATTGGCAAATCATGTTAGCCAGGACAAGTGGCAACATGCCAGTGTCTGTTTTGGTCGCCTTAATCGCGTTTTCTTTCTGTATATAGCCAAGTCTTCGCAAGCACGTCCTTGCCGGCGAGCACTTTCGGTCTTGTTATGTACTTTAAGCTTTGGCCTTCGACCGCTTTTCTTAGTTCATCAATTTCTGCCAACAGCAGCGGTGTACTCCGGGTTTAGAGACCACAAAACGAAATGCGGTCTTTAACGATGCTGCCTACAAAGTAAGTCATTTGTCACGCTTAACGGTGGTCAATTTTTCTTTTTCATTTGTGCGATGTTTTCACATCCTGTAAAAAATAGCGAACCACTACCTGTTTACTTATGCATACACACGTGTAGAAACGAATGCTAATGACGAGAAAGCCGGAATCGATTTAAAAATGAAGCTTTTCTGTACATGGTTTTTCAAGATACGTGCCCCTAATTCGTGGCATTCAAGGAAATATTCTGCAACAAAAGTTGATCAGCCCTTCGATCGCTGTTCACAAATTGCAACCTAGTCCCCGCACAGGCGCCGCCTGCCACTATGCCCTCACTGTACTGCTGAACCCAACAGCTGAAACCCTGAACCGGAAGCAAAACTACATGGTTCAGCTTAGCTTGATGTGCAAGGGCGTTCGATACGATATTTAAGGAATTATACTAATAACGCTGATTATTAGGATATTATAGTGACCTGAAAACTGGGAAGGCTGCATGTGGGCCGAGTCAATGAAACGTCGCAATCGGCCACCCGCCCCAACCTAAGGAGCTGTTCCACACTGCCTGAGGCGAACACTGTTGTGTGCTGCCTTCAACCAGATGCTTGAAGGCTGCCATCAATGACAGAGAAAGGAATCAAGCTATTATCTGCCTGATATTAACGACCCTTCCCACACTGACAGCCGCAATTCACGTTTTACTGAGCACAAACACAAAAACAATAAAGAGAAACACTGTTATCAAATAATCCCACTTAATCAGGTTGGAGCCCCAGCGTTTACGAATTAAAAGTTTGGCCTGGTTTGGTTTTGTTTGGTTTGGTTTGGTATGGGGGGTATGCTTTGCATTGTATGAGACTGTAACGTCTCAAAGGCACTCAGTCTATGATGACTCCGCAAATATCGACCATCTGGAGTTCTTTACCGTGCACTAACATCGCGCTGTAACCAGGCACATTGCTTTCCGCCTCCATTGAAAAGCGGCCGCTGCTGCCGGTTCTTGAACCCGCGTACTTGGGATCGAGCGCCCTTGCAAGTGAGCCACCGCTATGGGGCTCATAGTAAAGGGCCATGCAACTCCTTCAAATGGGCGCCGCGAATTTGCACTCAGCACTTGCATGTCATAGCCACTAAACCAACGCGAAGGTAAAATAATATCTGTATAACCACAGCTTGTGAGAATATTCGAACAGTCGGATAGCGAATAAAATATCCTCCTATTAGGCTGTTTGAATGAATGCAATAGTAAAATGTCGAAATTACTTGAAACGAATCGAATATGCACTGAACTTCTCGATTTATTTATTTTTTTTTTTTTTTGTTACGAATCATTGCCAGAAGGTTCAAATAAAGCCCTCCTGCGGCCGTTTAAAAACAGAAACGATGCCGCGCATCACCTTATAGCTCTCAGTAGAGGCCAGAAGTCACCACCGCTTCGCGGTCCATTCGTGTTGCGGTACTCAGAATGCCTACGCATGTCCAGTAAGCTGAACAACGCGGCAGTTGGGTTTGGTCAAACTGAGCAAAACTTTCCTTGATTCCGGATCTCGGAGGCTATGGCTTATGTCAGGTTCTGTCCTCCTCATCATATGAGGCTGTCACCTATCTCACGTCCTGAAGTGGCATTCTCTTACGTCATCATTTGAATGTGGTCATTTTTTTTACTCGGACAACTCAACGCTCACAGGTTTAACATCAGCTTCATGTTACGGCCCCTTATTGGATATCGGTTTTGCGTCTTTTAAACGATAGCTTATACAGCTCGTTCGGTCGAAAAGCTGTCGGAATAGTAGCAGTAGTAGTGGGCACAGCGCGTCGCAAATAATCGGGGCTGCTCAAAAAAAAAAAAAAAGCTCATAGTATGGTAACTTGTGGTTCTCTTGACAGGTGATTGATTGATGTATGACAGTCGATGACGAGTTAATGGAATCGCTGTAATTGATGAATTGATGAATTAAGGGAATGAAAATTTAGTAAAGGAAGTTTTAAAGGTGTAAAATGCTCAGAATGAAAAGTCAATCCTAATGATGCTAATAAAAAATTTACATGGTGTAATTGGCCAATTCATTAATTGAAATAATTGAAAAGATGAAAAATTGAAAAAATTGGGTTCAGAGCTGTTAAAATGCTCGAAATGAAAAGCCAATGCTTGATGGCGCTAATCAAGAAAATTTACTGTGAGCAATGGGCAAAAAATTGAAATAATTTAACAAACTAAAATTATGTTCAGCGGTGTGAGAATGGAAAGGCAATGTTTGTTGCTGCAAAGTATCGGTGTATAAAAAACAAATAAGTGTAGAAAGCATTTCCCGTGTTTGTGAAACGCTATCTTGTCCTACGCTTGACAATTTTTATAACAGCTAATATATAGCACCTAAACAGAGTTGCGCCACAGACACGTCAATGTTTCGCTCTACTGTTCACTTTGTAAGAATATTTACTAAAGTACCCGTTATCACTAGAAGCATTCAATTCTTATTAGGGTTACTGCTATCATTTTTCGATTTATAGTCGATTCGGTTGCCAAGCCTCATTAATCGCAGTCGAGTCGTTTCGAAAATGAACTATTTACAAATCTTTAATCGCAACATTAACTTTCCTTTAAGAACAATTCGGTTCATGAAATAATTTAACTCTCAGCGCAGGAAACAGAAGCTCTGCTTTTTGCGCTCAATAAGAAAACAGCGCGCAAGTTGTATTCGCAAGTTGTAAAGTGAAGTCGTATCATTCTTGCTGCCAATTGGCAGGAGGAGTATGAAATAAATTCTGCGAGTGAGGCACCTAAACAAAGCGCTTGCAAGTAAAGAAGGAATGCACTACCACGTCGCCGCTTTCCTCGCATTGCTGTCATAAACCGGCCTATACATATTAGCGCTCGATTTAATCAACGCTATAGTGCGAAAACAGTTCGAATGATTACTGGGGTAGTTAGGTTTAGCATCTGTGGGTCCGACTATTTACTTGGATGTGCAATCCTAGACGAAATTCACTCGACTGACGTGCGTTCTGCTCTATCTATGCATTAACTAATTTTAATAACGAGCCGGATGTGTGTGTGTCAGGGGGGGGTGTATGCGCGCGTGCGAGCGTGCGAGCACGGAAAATAAACCTGTGACGCATTCATTCCTCATACGATGTCTGGGCCCCAATCATGCTTATTAACATTTCGGCACCGGAACTCGTTGCCTGTTGAGTTTGCAGGCAGTGAACTTCTTTTTTTTTTTCGCAACGTAAGAAACAATAACGAGGAACATCGATCTTCTAAGTAATTGAAATGATATCGGCTGCGGGTAAGGGAGAGGGTGTTTGAGAGAGAGCGTCGTGTGCCTGACGGCGTGCATGGCTCATGGCGCATCGAATGCCGTCTGGCCTCCTTCCGTTTGGCCCCCGGCTTCTGCCGCGTCGCGAGAAACGATATATGATCACAGGGCAAGACTCGTAAAAGGATATCGGCGCTGTCAATCGGCAGGCGCAAAGGCTGCGCAATCCCATTTCGCAAAGTACCCGGTTCGAGGCATTCTGCTCGATCGAGGCCGCGCTGCGTCGGCGATGTGCTTTCGCTTTCTGGCTCGCGAAGCCTCTGCAACCCCGCTTCCCTTCGTTATCCTTTTTTTTTTCCCCTTCTTCAATTCAGGGCTTCCGTGTCGCTTGACGGTTAGTTTCGGCAGCGGTTTCAAAGAGACTCAGGGCTTCCTCCGGCTTGTGTCGTCATTTAGCGAAACGAGCGTGAGTTGAAGAGCGCTAGGCATTTCTATCTTTTCTTATTTGTTTCTTCATTCGGTCTCCTTTACTGTCGCGCAAAAGCCGCCTTTTCTGGCGGCAACTAATGCTCTCCACAGTTCAGTCAGTTTTTTAGCTCTGGAAATTTCTGGCATTGCTTCTGTCCTTTGTTAGCTGAGAATGCGACAATTTCGCCTAGTATTAACTTTGCGCCGGCGCAACTTGATAGGCTTTTTGTGGTCCTTGCCAGCACTCATGTCGATGTCGCTAAAAGCCTGTCAGTAGTGAATATCCTCTCTGAGGAAGAACTTTATGATAATGGAGAATTAAAAGCTTCCAGTTTCGCTGTTATATACACACGTTATTGAATTAGCGGTGTCTATCTTGTCCGTGAGTTACTTCTTGAACTTTCTCGAGCAAATGTAACGCCTTGTGTAAATAATTTCGCTGCGAGAATGGGCTGAATTCAAAATAATAAAACCGCTTCCGAAGAATAATGTGACCTATAAGCAGCTTCGCTTTTATATACTTCAATTGAACCGCGCTGAGATGTGTGTGTGTCCTGTGCTTAGCCGAGTGACGTAGGCTGACCTAGGCTCACGACCGCCTCGATCTTCGCCCTCTGACGAAGCGTAATATTATCTGACCGGGATAACAGCAATTGACGTACAGTCTTCGCCAAAAGTTTAGAGTCGAGGTTGCCTGCTTCTGAGCCATGTAGTGGTGCTCATTTAGCATTCATCAAAGATCGGACACAAAAATCTTACCTCCGGGAGATTTGAAGCGTAAGAAGTGCATTGTGAGCCATAAAGTGGGGCTCATAAGCAAAACCCCTGGGCTCTGAATGTTCTATAAAGATTGTACCTCAAAGTTTGCAGGGCACTGTTCCGACACCTGAGAGCGTCATGCTTGTGCTAGATTTTGTTATTGCGCTCTTGAAATCCTTCTCCTTTCTCTCTTATAATTCATTTTCCCCAGAGCAAGGAAGCCCAGAGTAGTCAACCTCCTTGCACTCATTCTTCCTCTTTGCGTCTCTCGCTGCAAACAGGAAAGCACGTTTTGTCATTGATTCCTCGCCAGGCTCATCAAAATGTATTCACATGAGGATAGTAAGTGCATGTTGAGATTCTAGCGCATTTTCTTTGAAGTCTGCCTGCCTTCCTTGTGCTGTTGATAAATCTTCTTCCTCTGGTCATTGCCTACTTCCCTCACTTCACTTCACCTGGTCCTTCCCAGGAAACTACAATACATACCTATAGAATTATAGAACACTGCACCTGGTAAGACGCCCGACTACTGTGCCGGAGTACCCGGGTTCGAGCCCGACCTCGGTGGCTGCGTTTCGATGGAGGCGAAACGGAGTGGCGTCCGTGTGCTGTGCGATGTCAGTGCACGTTAAAGAACCCCAGGTGGTCGAAATTTCCGGAGTCCTCCACTACGGCGTCTCTCATAGCCTCAGTCGCTTTGCGACGTTAAACCCCACAAACCAACCAACCAACCAACCAACCAACAATACATACATACATACATACATACATACATACATACATACATACATACATACATACATACATACATACATACATACATACATACATACATACATACATACATACATACATACATACATACATACATACATACATACATACATACATACATACATACATACATACATACATACATACATACATACATACATACATACATACATACATACATACATACATACATACATACATACATACATACATACATACATACATACATACATACATACATACATACATACATACATACATACATACATACATACATACATACATACATACATACATACATACATACATACATACATACATACATACATACATACATACATACATACATACATACATACATACATACATACATACATACATACATACGCACGCATGCACACGCACACACATGACGAGGCCTAATCTCGCGCTCGTTTCACCAGCGCCCGTTGAGACACAAGCGAAGAGAAGTTGAGGAGGGCTGTCTCCCATGCCTCTCGGAAATGGGTAGGCGAGGGGTGGACAGCTGTCCGAAGCGAACGTGCAAATTTTAGGCGATTTTTTTAGGCTTGGAACCTCGGGATTAGTGCTTCCTCTCTAAAATTGGCTTCTGTCGCTTTCCGCCCCTCCAAGTATTCTGCTTTACTGTAGTAGACCAAGGGGCTAGAACAATAAATCGATACTAAAGCGTTTTGTTACAAATCCTCAGCATCATAACAAACGGCGCATATGATCCCGAAGCTATCGCATTGGTGGATGCAACAAGGAGCGGAACTGGTCGCGTTGAGATAGATATACTAAAACACCAAAACGACTACATGCCAGGTATAAGGATCGCCGCTGTTGGGTTGCACTATGCAACAGGTGCTATAGGTGCAGATGGAAAAAAATTCTTGGTGTTCAAGCGCGAATGCACATCTGTAAACAGATTTTGTACTGTGTACCACTTGCCTCATTCTCCTGAGTTTTCTAAACTCACATTGTTATTTTCAGGCTTTTGGCGATACCCTACTCAAGCCTCTTTTACTGTATGGAGGCACAGGCCGCTTGTTACCGCAAGCCTGAGCGGCGAGTATAGATATACACTTTGAGATACTGGAGAAATTGCACTCACACATTCGGGAAAATACTTTGGGGCTGAGCTCCAGTTTAGGTGATGTTTTAATCGCTTCGAAGGTAGCTCGCGCTGTAGCTTAACGTATACGGATGCTGAAATAATGCCGTCCTTGTAAATATGGCAAGAGTGCGGCTGACTGCGATTGCATACCGTTGCGTGCAAATGCAAAAGCTATTAATTTTCCAATCATAATGCTAAAGCACAGAAAAAGACGAGCACACTAAGGAACGACCACACACGACAAGCGTTTACTAGCCAGAAAGGCGTTTTTTATAATGCGAAAACATTACTTCGCTATGTTCACAGATTTCTGTCCGCAGACCCTGTCCGCGAAATCGTGTCCGCAGCAGTTGTGAGTAATTGAGAAGTGGTAGAGGTTAAGGAGTGGTGTCAACCTTTAGAGGGGGACGTAATGTTGTGGCAGAAAAGATATATAGGCCAATAAGTTAATTAGGTGAATAATTAAAATGGCTGGTTTACAGGAAAGGAAAAAAGCAGTATCTGCCACTCTTGTTCTGTGGACACCTGAACCACACCGTAAAAAAAGGGAGGATAGTGGGAGTGAAAGCGAACAGAGAGAAAGGGGTGCCGTAGTGAATATATATGACGTCAAGGATGTGACGTCACGCAACTGGAATTAGAGCTGAAAAAAAAGGGCATAGGAAGGGATTGGCGCGCAATTTGAAAGTGCCAAAGACTAAAATGAGCAAACAAGAAGTGAATTAAGCAACTAGAAGCAACCAGAAGCAACCAACAGCAGCATCCATGCTTTCGATTACTCCAGTGCAGATTTTGCAGTGCTCTTTATTTTTTCAACGCTGAGAATAAGTAGGGTTTACTAAAAAACACAAAAAGAGAAAGAAGTCAAGGAACAAGAGAGAAATATGTGATTAGTTGTTGCTATCTAAAAAAGCAAGTTCTTTCTCAGACAACACAATTTATGGTTCTCTGACAAAGCCTCCTGTTTTAGAAATATGATATGCTTTCGCGGTCGTCTTCTGATCGCGATGCTTGAAGATTATCTTGGCTCGCTCCAGTTGCGCGACATGAAATTCGGCGTGATACAAATTTCATGTCGCGCAATTTGAAAATGAAGGTCATTTAATAAAGGACATTTCAATGACGCAATCAATCACGTGGCCGAATGCAGGAAGAAAACATTTTCGTCGCGAACTTTCAGACGCGTATTCAATTACTTAAAGGCGAGGCCAAATTTGTAACGGAATAAAAGATGCTCGATGGGTCAGAAAAATGCCATGTGGAAAAATGCAAATGTTACGAACGAACAACCAAAACGACCACTTGCGAAAGACATGAGCATGGAAGGACATATATCGCAAGGAAGGCATTAGCAGATTCGTTAGTCGTTCTCAAGGTATGGCGGATGTTTTGCTTCAGCTGCCCCACGGCATTACCACGGGCAATCAAGTCGGGACTTGCACGTGTAAAAATAAATAATTCAAGAACATGCAGAAACAGCGTTACGAGTGTCCACATACTGATTCAAGTTTATATAACAGAATACACGCGAAAGGAGCTGTTTTTTCCCCATTAATGGCCTATTTCAAAATATGCGACGCTTTGCCAGAAGTCGTTGTACAAAAGCATGAAGCCTACTCGCTGAACTCAAGTTCTTACTAGCCAAAATATATTATATGTAAGCTTTTGAAATTACAACTTTCGCTCACATGTTCAGTTACTGAGGCTGTACGTGACAGCCTGCCCAAATTGCTTCCAGTCTAATTGCGCAGGTTCCATCCTACCGCTCATGTAGAAAAAGTGTGCGACATTTTGCCTTTCCTTTTCGTGTGGAAACGTGACTAAAAGAGGGAATCGATTTCGTTCTCCTCACAAGCTGACCTCAGCGTTTTTCTTCAAGATTTAAGTTTTGCGAAATATTTTTGTCTCTTAATAAAGCTACTCACGAAACTTGAGAACACTTGCGTGCCTTTTGCGCACTTCCTCGTCTTTCATAAGAAGAAGGAAAACAGCTAGCAATGCTTCACGAAAAAAAAAAAAATGTGCGTGCTAAGCGATTATAAAGCAGAATTTACTTTTCTTGAGTTTCCCCAGACGTGAATCTTTGTTTTCACACAGTATCTAATTACGCGCTTTCACTGCAAAGATTCTCGCGGTGTTCCTCTTAGGCACTTGTTTTCTGCAGGCACGATTCTCGGGTTCTACACTGTCACCCATCTGGCAACCTATGAATATTCGAGAGACAGAACTCGGCAGTTTCCCTTTTTTTTTTTTTTGTACTCTCCTAAGCGTTACTGAATACGCTGTAAGGGATCTGATATCGTCGTGAACTTAGTACCTACGATGCGAAGCTAGAAATAAAAGGAAGAAGAACTAATCCGCACGTGGATGGCCCTCCATCATCGAGGTGAAATGCAAACCACCGCATGTACGCGACTCGTTCTAAATTGATCTGCTTCCGCTTTGCCATTGGCTGCTTAGCTCGTCGAGGGCGAATGTAGAGCGCGCACACTCAGCAGTGCGTGCGCGCCCTCGTAAAGTCGCGAATTAGATTTAACAACGTGCTTAGCGAGCAAGTTTGTCAGCAAAACCTGGCACCCATATAGCGTGGCAGGGACAGAGGAGAAATGTTTAATTAAAGCATTCGGAAAGAAGCCCCTTTGCGCCGAGGCCGTAGGAGCTTCTGCCGTTTCTATTCTGTACATATCTTAGTCCTTCCTGCTGGATTTGTTTTTTGTTTTTTTTTTTTTTTGAAGCTCACAATTTTTCTGTTTGATTGTTTTTCTAAGCCTTACCTTCTTCTTCTCCTCCTGTCTTTTTCTTCTGGTCCGGTTCTCTTCTCCACAGTAATTCGCAGGGAACAAAGACATTGTTGTGGCTAATATTAATTCATTTTTCCTCGCTTCCTCTCTCGTGTTATCGAATTTAACGAGTTGGCGAGTTTGAACCCGTTATTTATTTCAACGTCATAGGCTGTTATTGCGAGATAGCTACGAGAAAAAAAGCAAAAATGGTTCCTGTTTAAAGCTAGTAGCCATGCGTACACGCTGCGCGCATGCGCCCTTGACATAGCGAAACATCGACATAAAGTATGATAGCAAAAGCGGATAAGTCAAGTCTGCGGCGCATATTCTTAATGTGAAAGCATAATAAAAGCTGCCCCATGGAGTATGTGCTATTAACACACAGTGAGAACTGATTATTGTACCCAGCAAGTCGCATATTAATGCAAGTTGGAGGTAACATCACGTGACTCATATCCGTACAGCGAGGGAGGAAAAACGCATCACTGACGGATGGCGAACGTCAGTCGTGGTACAAAATCCTGCGCACATGATAGATTTTTATTCCAAGCGTAACACATGGCGTTGTTTGTATGTGTGTGGTGGGAGAGGGGGAGGAGAGGGGGGGGGGGGGTGGGGTGGCCAGAAGAGGTACCGACGTCGTAGAAAAATCAGTGTTAACCGCTAAATAACTCTTTCCACTTAGCCAAGGAAGAATGAGAATTCATTGCAAAAAAAAAAAAAAAACAAAAAAAAAAAACAGACATAACGTTTGCCAGGAAAGACGGCTGCCATCGATTTTTGATACTGGTACTAGTTACACTGTTGTGAAAATTACTCGGTGGAAGATTGCAAGGAAAACAATATTTCTTAGGGAGAGCGCTAAGAGGGGTGCCGGTAAAACGATTCGTTCCTTCTGACATGAAAGCGTCTATTACTGCTCGTGCGAAGATGCCGTGACTGCTGCCATATATTTTGGTGCCTCTGAGCATTATTACGGTGTGAATAAAAGGATGCCGTTCCATTTTTGTTTTCTTTTATTGCGCCGGCACTTAACACCGATTAACAGGGCAAAAACAAAACAAAACAAAAAGGGAGTGAGGAGCGCTTATCCTATGGATGCGGCCATACCATAGGTGCGGCGAGTGATAAGAGATGGCTCTTAGGTAAAATGGCCGACGGAGAAATAGAGCTATCCGCAGTCCGTTATCGTGATCTACTTCCTCGCACTGCCAGTGCGCATGCACAGACAGCCTTGACACTGCCAGTAAAAACCAGATTAATTTCATTGGAAAGAAGCAGAATGCAGAACTATATCTAAACTAGAATAGACAGATGAACTCAAGAAGCAATTTCCTAATTTTTGAGGCTAGATTAGGGTGTTATAGAAGACGCAGCTACAAAAAGAATTTAACCAAGAAGACAATGCATATGCAGTATGTAGAAAATATGTAGGAACAATTCAGCATCTTATTTCTGAATGTGATGTTAGGTATCCATCCGCATGTCGATGCAGGCACAGTCACTCCCCCAGATAGGGTTTAAGGTAAAAATGGTCATGTGAATGAGCCTGCGGCAAAAGTTTGCAAAATGCACTTAGCATCCTGATGGCTCAAAAGCAGAGAGGCGACATGAGATAGCACATATTTCTGATATCATTAAATAATTATAAAGAAATATTATGAGGGCGATGGAGTATAGGCCATACCGACATATGAATTCAACCAATCGCTATGAACATGCCTGCGTGGCCTAGGGGTAACGTGAATGCAAAGGTCCTAGCAGACTGATTTCGATATCACCCTCCCCTGTGAAAGGAGGGTTCCAAGTTAGCAGCTCCTGCCAACCATTCGTCAGGCAACCCTACTTACTGTTAGTGTTCGGTCATGTCACCTGCCAGCTGCCACCTGCCAGAGCCATGCTCATGATTTTTAACTCGCAACGCCGACGCCGGATTTTCGTTGGACGGGGCCTTCTCCTCGTCTTCTTTTAACATTATCGAGTTAAATGAAGCTAGCCATGGTGCCACCAGTTACCATCAATCCACGTTGTGCACGCCTGAAGATGATGCTGTTCGACCAACAAAAAGGCCGAATGTCGAAAGAATGCGTAGAGAAGGAGGGCATTCTTCGAAGGATGCATAGAGTAACATTTAATTCTAAAATAGCCTTTCAGCCCCTAATAAGGAGTTTTATCAATCCATGATGTTAGTCATAGGGTGGCGAGAATACGCTGCCGCGATGGCTCGGTGATGGTTTGACTGCTGAACTCAAAGACGCGGAATCACACCATCCCGGAAGCCGCTTTTCGATGGAGGCGAAAAGCAAGACACCTATGTACTATGCGATATAGGTGCTCGTTAAAGAACCACAAGTGGTTTGAATTTTCCGGAGGCTTCCACGATTGCGTCTCTCACAGCCTAAGCTACAAGGAACGTTAAACCCTATAAACGACAAAAGATGGGGATTATACAATAAAATGTCAAGAATGCATATTACTACATCAGCCCCCTCCTCCTTCTGCATTTACTGGCTCAGTGCCATTTTCGTTGTAGGCGAAGCGAAACTCGTTTGGTCGAAGAGGCTTTGCCGTTGCAGTCGCCGTATACGCAAATTTGAGGAAAATATGTCGGAAAAAATGCGCATATCATTTCAGATCGGAATTGTGGCACAAATGTTGTTTGTGCAGCGTTCGCTGATGTGCCATATCATTTCGCCTCCGGAACGCTTAGCATCCATCTGCTAGTCAGGTTGGAGGGTGCTTTGCGATAGGGATTATAAGTGACGAAAAGGTAATAACTCCAGTTGTACGTTGTTCATTGTAAGTGATTGTGCACCAAGAAGTGAGACAGATACTGCGCCTTTAAGACCAAACCAAAGCGCTGGCGAAGTGGTAAGATCTCGGCTATAGCAGCTGAGTACCCGGGTTCGAATCCGACCGCCGGCGGTTGCGTTTCGATAGAGGCGAAACGGAGAGGCGTCCGTGTGCTGTGCGGTGTCAGTGCACGTTACAGATCCCCAGGTTATAGTGCTCTAGAACCTTCTAGAGCGGTATACACAGGTGGTATAAATTACTCCGGAGCCCTCCGCTACGGCTTCTCTTTCTCTTTCGGCTTTCTCTCCCTCCTCCCCCCTTTCCTTACTGCTCGGTTCAGGTGTCCATGATAGATTCTGAGCAGAAAAAGAAAAGCCGCAGTACCTGTCACTACTCGGCGGACACCTGTACCACGCAATAAAGGAAAGGGAGAAGGTGGGGGTGAAAGAAGGGAGGAAGAGGTGACGTAGTTTTATGCGAAGCATATTAACGTAGGTTTCGGGCCTTCGCGCGACTCCCGGCGGTGGCCACCATTGACCCTGAAGTGGGGTCACGTGACATGACGTCACGTGATGACGTCACACCGGCTGCAGATGGGGCCTCATATCGCGCCGACGGTCGCCTCTCGGCGGTGGCCACCATTGACCTTGAAGTGAGATCACATGATGTGACGTCACGTGATGACGTCACACCGGCTGCAGATGGGGCCTCATATCGCGCCGTCGGACGTCGCCCGGCGGAGGCCTACACGCTTCGGTTCGCGCCATCACGCGCGACGCGGCGGCGGCGCCACCATCACTGCATCACGTGATATGTGACGTCACGCCAGGGATGAAGCGGCGCGCGCCCGCCGTCGCGTCAGTCTTTGTGCCCGCAACCGCGCCAGCGTCTTTGCGCCGGGCGTGTATGCGTAAGTGACGTGCAAACCAAGAGTCATGCATTTATGGACCATAAGAGTGTGTTTGTCGGGCTGCAAAGAATAAAGTACGACGATTAACCTAAAACCACGTCTCCGTTACTTAGCCCCACCCACACTGAGGCAGCTGCTTAACATGCTTCGCATCCACTGGGCTTAACCTTGATAAGCCTCCAATTTTTAGTAAATTCGTTTGGCGAATGGCCTATTGACCACTGCAGATCACTCCCGGTTGGACTCCAAGTGGCTGCGCTCGTTTCGCGGTGTCGTCTGTCGCGTTGGATCGGATTTACGGGTGAACTTCCCAGGTGTAGTCTTCAAGACTGATTGCTTAGCAATAGTGACGTCGGCTTTAGAATGGGTGCAGAAGATGAGACTGAGTATAATAGAAAACCTCAAGAGTGGGCTTGACAAATTTGAGGAGGTTTTCCAGAAACTTGCCTCGATCCGCTTGATAGTACTTGATAGCGACGAGGCAGTACGATGTGCAGAAGTGCGAGCTATGTAAACGAAGTGCTCTAGTTATCGTGGTAGAACACTCTCCAAGTGAATGCAAAGAGGGTGGAGCAAGGCAAGAGGTGTGAGTTTTGACCACACTGGGAATGATTGAGTTAGACCTGGGAATGAAACTGAAACAGTTGATATGAAGTCACATTTTCTAGCGCTTATTTGGACACAAGGAACACATACGCACAGGATAGACTCTAGCCTTGAGCTGCCGGTTATTGAAAACAATACGCGGAATATATCTTCTCAGATTGCTGAAAATCACACTTGGGCAGTAGGAATGCCGCGCTTACTTTACGATATCTATATTTTTGATAGACTGACAGTGGAGTGCTATCTCTCGCACTGATTGCGTTTTCATTTTGACTATAGTACGCGCCTTTCCTGCTAGATAGGTGTACATGTTATTGTTCAGGGTTGTCATCAGGATGTTTGATAAAATACCGTTTACAGTGATCAGCGAGATTCTCCCCAGCCGATATGAATCATAGAATCTGGCCGAAACAGGCGCTCGCAAATATAGTTTTCGTAGCTGTCGGGTTAGAAGCTGTCACACTTTGAAAGTCAGGATCGCTGCTTTTGGTGGTAAAGACGGTGGTAGTGTGGAGCTATACTATTATGCGCCTCTTTGAACGATCGCTCATTTTTACGCATACAGGAAGTAGATGAAAACGCGTGGTTCATCTAAAGCCGGCACACTTAGCGGAGTTGAATGAGATGAACTGGTTGGCTTGAACTCAGCAATTTAATTCTCGGGTGCGGATATCACTGTGCTTCGTAAGGGTAAATATCCCACACGATTGGATTCTTAAAAAAGAAAAATCGAGGGTACAGTACCGTGATTACTGTGCGGAGCATCTTTCCACAGAGCGTGCTAAAATAACCAAAACAGATCTTTACTCGATCGAAAAATGCAGGCGAAAAGAAAGTCAGGCGAATAAATTTTGCTTATTCTTCCCACGGCAACGTTCTCCTTGTCGAACAGCGAGGCCCTGCCGGAAGGGCTTCGTCTCGTCAGGCTGCCCTGCTGAGTCGGTGTAATTGGGCGGACGTTTAATTAAAAGGGATTACCGAGCCCCGCTGCCTGGATTACGAGGGGGAATAAGAAAGAAAAGAAGATAGCAACGCTCCTCTGAGGGCTAGACTTTTGGAAGGGACATAACGCTCTTCGATCATCTTTTTTTTTTTTTTTGCGACTGCCTAGTTCGCCTGGTTTTCGGGGCTCTTTCGCACAGTTTTTTTCGTTTTCACTGCCTGTTATTATACCTGGTAGTCAGTTTCAAATCTAGCTCCTAGATGGGAAAGCGAAAGAGGTTGATGCACAATGGCATAGCATTGTCTGGAGAGATGCCTCTCGTTTAGTGCAGCCACGAAGGTTTAAGAAGAGCAGTGCTGTCTTGCGTTCGCTCATGTGCTTCCCTTTGGTCGAAGGGAATCGACGAACTTGGTTACGCTACAAGGCTTTGAACACAAAACAACTTTCCAAATTATAAGCTGATTTGGTCCGCAGAAACTTTACTGTACAGATCAAGCGTTGTACACGTCATGTACCCACTGCTGCATTTGCTACCAAACGGCAGTCGGAAGTATTGAATAAATAAATAAATAAAAATAAATAAATAATTATTTCCGGCTGAAACCGAGCTTAAACATCGTCGCAGAAAGAAAACGCAAAGCGTACTGCCCATCAGCCGGAGGCAGACTTCAAGAACAGGTGTGCGTGCGCGTATGTGCATGTGCCTTGCTTGTGTGTTCATATGAGAAAGGGGCTAATTACATATTCTCGTTTCCCGCCCCCTTTATGTGACATTCCGAAAGGTATTTCATAATTATCCGTTTTTTCTGTGTCTCATCGACCCATATGAAATATTTAACTGAGGACTTAGCTCCTACACCTTTTGATCATCTCTTTCGCTGAGTTTGTTACCGACTCACTGCAGACACTTTACCGTACATGCACTTATTCAGGCATTTTTATCGTATTTATGTGCAGAATTGTGCTGGATATATAGTGGTTTTCCAGAAGCTGCCATGAAACAAAGAACGCCGTACCGTACCTTTCTTGGCGATGATTATGGTGCGAATACTGGGCGCAGTTATCAGTTGACATTCCCTCGTAGATGACTAGCAATTTCTTTTTCTACAAGTTTATGCTGACAGAAACGTTCATTGTGTCGATAATGATAATAAAAAACTTGTGGGTGTTTAAGCATTGCTTGAACGTAGTGATAGAGCAAAAGCGGCGAGTGTTGCAGGATACTCTGTAACAGCATTTTTTAAATCCGCGGCCTTTAAATATTTTTAATATAATGGCTTCACAAGAAAGATGTAGTATTTGAGAATAATCTGTTTAATAATAATAATAATAATAATAATAATAATAATAATAATAATAATAATAATAATAATAATAATAATAATAATAATAATAATAATAATAATAATAATAATAATAATAATAATAATAATTGGTTTCCAGGAAAGGAAAGACGCAGTATCTGTCACTCTCGTTCTGTGAACACCTCAACCGCTCCATAAGGGATGGGAAAAAGACGGGAATGAAAGTGGAAAGGGAGAAATATGTACGATAGTGCGTAGTATTTTCGACCACCTGGGGATATTTAGGAAGATGTGCCGTAGTGGAGGGCTGCGGAGTAATTTCGACATTCGCCGCTGACTAGCCTGTTGTTCTGGCTGCAGGAAGAAAGAAAAGAAAATGCACGGGCCTGCTACTGGCTCTAACTGAGCCACCTCCGCTGCCTCGTGCGGACAGAAGAGAAAATAGACAAGAAAGAAAAAAGAACAGGGAGAGATGTGGTGGTGGTGACAAACGTTTATTGGTCAAAAAGGGGTGGATGGATCTATGAACATCCAGCCCTTACAGATACTGGGTGGGGTACCTAGTACGGGACCCCAGTGGCGTCGGCCGCTGCCCGGGCGCGCTCGACCAAGGCCTTTTGGGCCTGCAGGTCACAGCAGCCGAGCAGGGTCGCCTCCCAGTCCTCCCGAGTGGGGTTGGGTGAGGAGAATAATGTTTTAGTGCTGCCGGGCACAGCAAAGTGTAGGTATAAAGACGGAGTAGAAGCCGCTCCTCCGTCTTAGATAGACCTTTACTTGGGCGAGGGTAAAGGCTATGACAAGATTGATAATAAAGAACAATGTCTTTAAAAGAATACGCGGGTTCGAATTCGAGATCGCACGCCGCAACAACAGCCGTCGTCCACCACCACCGAAGCGGTGGCGGGTGCGATGACAGCCTACAACAGAAAAAAATTCAGTGGCAGGCTAGCCCCCGCCGCAAGCGCCGATGGCCTACCTGTCCCAGATCCATCAGGGCCATCATCATCACTACTATCATCCTCACGCTAGAGAAAAAGATACGCTACTCACGATCGGTGATCGACAGAGCGCACAAGACGGCAAAGGCCACTGGGCCCTGGACTGCGGGCCCCACCCACGGCGGCAGAATTCCTTCTGTCTAAATAAAGTCATTCATTCATTCATTCATTCATTCATTCATTCATTCATTCATTCATTCATTCATGATCCCGGGCGTGATCGGCTGTCCATTTAAGGAATTGTATGCACAGGCGGACTTTCAACTGGAGTGGCACTCACTGTTTGTGATGTGCTCTACATTGCCTCTTGTTTAAAGTTTTGTTGACTTGGTGTATTCTATTGCGTATCGTGTTGATTTGATGCTGTTTTTTAAATCATTTGTACATAGTTTATGTACATAGGCGTAATACGTATACCATGTTTAAAAAAGTCTCGGGCGTGGCGCATTTTGTAAATCGCTCTGCTGGGGATCCGAGAGATTGAGGTTCGATTGCTGGTGGATATGTCTTAAAAATCGCTCTGATGGGGTTCTGAGAGATAGAGGTTCAATTCGTTATGGAGATTTTATTTATTTATTTATTATTTTTTTTTTTTTTTTGTCAGGAGACCAGCCCAGCGCTGTGACGTCACGCCAGATGGCGTTGCGAGCACGCAGCATCCGCCAGCTGCGGCGCTTGCTAGGCAACGGCTCTGGTCGTATACACGCTAGATGGAGAGGAGGTGATTGCTAGGCAGCGGAGCTAAGAGCGGTGCAACCACGGTGGAAATTGGTGCCACGGTGAAATCGCTGCATCGCGGCAAGTGAAGCTTTCGCTTCCAAAATAAGGTGGCATTTAATTCGATGACTTGTTGAGAATGTGAAAGCATTAATATCTGATGTCCCATCGGCCTATTTCTGAATCGCCATTGCTGTTCGCTCCATACGCTGAGACTGTGCATCCGCCGAGACTGTTTCAGCGGCACAGTCCTGGGGTCGTCCTCTCAATTTGCGGGCATTTCCCACTGCAGTCGACAGGCGCGACATTATGCTTCCATACAAACATAATACACGTATCTGCTTAGACACGTTTCCACACAACCAAGCCCAACGGCCAACTGTAACCAAGTCCGCCACCGCGTTAAGCCACTGCACGAGAGCACATGTTTAGAGAGCAGCGCTTTGGCGCCCGTCCCTGCTTTTCGCGTTGTCCTCAGCGTCGCCGTCGACATCGCCGTTGCTGTTGTACCTCGTAACCAGCTCCGCAGCGCACGCTCCTGCCGCTGCGTCTGCCTCCCCCCCTCCCCACCCCCCTCCCCGTCGTGTTCTCCGGTTGCTGCGCGGGCTCCTGCCGCCACCGTTCGCCGTATTAAAATGAAGAAGAGCGCAATTAAAGTCCGTCGTTCCCGTTGCTGTATACGGCATAGGCGTTTTGCGTGTGGGGACATCAGAGGATACACCGTATGACTTCATTATGTCTTGAGCCTAGACGCTGTGTGGAAAAATCGAATACAGTTTGAACACGTGTGATCATTTGATTGAGAGTGTTGCATGCTTAATAAATATCCACGGAAGGCTCACAATATGTATAAAACACTGCCTGATCGCGAAAGCGAAGACTGATGGGCAAGTTGGTACGACACGGTAGGAAAAAGCCGCGCACCTGCATAGACAAGACGTGTTTGTGCAGGTGCGCTGCTTTTTCCTAGACTGCCTAATCAATCACAATTTATGTCTGCTGGATGAATTGATGTTGCTTAAAAAAAGTTTAGAGCCGAGTTTATCAAAGTGTAGCTCATCTCTTAGTTTCTGCAAACTGTCGATTTCAGTGTTGAAATTGGCAATAAATATAAAAATAAGCTTCGACAGCGCAGTCCAATAATGCTACACCTTTAAACGTCAAAACATCGGTTCGTATCCCCTTCGTAGAACCTTTTCTTTCTCATTTTTTTTTTACAATTCACAACATTAAAATCAATTCCTCACATATTGAACGGGGCCGTATTTTCGTTTAGGTTGCATTAGGTGAGGTTTTTCATTATAAGTAGCCGTACAACCAGCAATCAAGAAGCAGGGAGGTGACATCAAATGTGTATGGCAACGTTCACACTTTTTTATTCCATAATTACTTACCACCTTCAGGTGGGCGCGTATTACCTTAATGTTGCGTTCACAGGCATTTCTGCGCCACAATCATGGTTTAACTAACTGACATACAACCACTGAGGAGAAGGAAGTTGCGGGAGCCTAGCGTCGAGAGATCAAATTTACGCCACCAGTGACGGAAGGGAGCTCGTGAAATAACCCGCATCGAGAAATTGAAAATAAGCTGAATGTTCCTACATATTGCAGCAAATCGCGTGACCTATTTTCCTGATATGTTTTATTACCGTGTTATTGTTATCTATAAAACGTACTATAAGAATATGGTAAATATACATATATATTTTTTTTGTAAAGTCACTCACCTGAGGCGCATGAAGAAAAAGAGTATATTTTCAGCAATGAGAACTTATTGGGCTCCCAACTGTATTTTTGTATCTCCTACGTATGTATTTGTGCTTGGTGAATACTGTGTATGGGTCGTCCTTAATTTTATTCCTGCTTGTCATCTGATGCGTGGCTTCCTTCTGGCTTGTAATGCTTGCTATGTTCTGCTTCATGCATCACAAAAGGTCTCTTGCAGACTCACCTGTGCTGATTTCATTTTTGTGTGTGCTGCATGCTGGTTGCCATTTAATTGGCCCCGGAACTTGTGAAGCATGTCTGTAAGAAAACGATCCGGACTCTTTTTCTGCAATAGAATTTGCAAATGGCCTTGCAAGCTCTAATATAATTTCTGTTTCGCATTTTGATGTCTAAAGCACAATTACTTATTTCCTTCCCTACCCCCACCCATCATTCGATCGGTAGGTCTGCCTTATCGGCCTGCAGCGCTATTTCATTTGCTTTAGCGTTTGGCTGCTGATCTCAAGGGGGCGGGATAGAATCCTAGCTGCTTCGATCTTACTTCTTTAGAGCTGAAGTCCAGAAACGCCTGTGTGCTGTGTGATGTAAGCGCATATTCAAGAGCCCTACGCGGTCTAAATTAAATCGGAACACCTGTACAAGGTGCGTGTCTCGCAACCCTCTTGTCGCTTCAGGCCGATAAGCCCAGATACATAAATCATTTATTCATTCAATCAATCAATAATTGAATGAGTATGATATGTTTATTTATTTATTAACTAATCAATCAAACCTTTATTGTAGCCTCATGTCCGTTCTTCGGTAGACCAATGGAGTGAAATGGGCATTAAATGCATACACTTTTCGCGCCTTTGTGTACAGTCGTAAGCAAAAGTGGTATACAACACCCAGCCAGTTGCAGAGCTAGGGAAAACTGTATTGCGACTTCGTCTGTAGTAAGAGTTTTGTGGGATCGACACAAATAGGCACAGCGACATTGTCGCTGTCCTTATCGGTTTCTCCTCCAAATTCCCACAATTCTATCCTCAGTCCTACTTCACCTTCCCCTACAACCTATCCCTTCCGCTTCGTCCCAGGGGAGACACGTAGTGTCTCCCCGGGCCCACTCCCTCGACTGTGGGTCGTTGAGTAGCATTCCCCCCTTTTCATGTAATAACCTCCAATCAAAAACATTTCTCCGGATGGACCTGTTCATTTATATCGCCACTTCCGGAACTTTCTCTACCCGCGATACATTATTGGTGCAGGAGGAGTCTGTCTTTGGACTCCATCTAACCCAATGTCCCTATCGGTGTCACTACACGGGATTTCCGTGCCGTTTTCCCGAGCCCTGTCACCGACTTAGTGTTGTATACCACTTTTGCTTTCGACGGTGCGTGCGTGTGACGGCGCGAGTGTTCGCTCGCTTGTCGAAAGCGTTTTACGCTTTGATAATAAGTACCGTTACCAACTCCCACCACCTAAGAACCTTGAACGCACAAACGAAGGAAGAGCACGTTTGCTGCAGGACCTACTGAGATATAAAGCAAGACTGTTGTTATCCTAGTGAGGAAAACAAAAAAGTCTTGAGGGAGCTGAGCAAAACGTCGGAGGGCAAGATAGGCTTCATAAACAAGGCAGAAGAAAGAGAATTGTTTCAATTATTGACATCGGTCTGGGTCGCCGTCTCAAGTTGGAGTCTGTATTGGCCAATACGTGCGTGATCTCGGCAACGAGCAGCCGCCACAGTGTTGTACAGAGTGGAGCAGGAGGAGCATCACGCTATAGAAAACGTAGGTGTGTAGGGGTCTGCGGTGGAGGTAGTGTGGTGACAGCGTGGCACGTGGGCACTTCCAATATGTGTGCCCCTTGCGGCGCTAAAAGTTCACACTGTCATCTGACGTTCGACGAGCAAACTAGCAGTGCCTCTCGAATAGTCGGAAATTCAGCGAGGGGAATCTATACTAAGCAGTATGCAGCCGCACTGGCCACAAACGCGTGCAATGCGACAGCATCCATGTGCTGCGGGGAAAAAAAGGGATGGAGAAGGTGACGTGGGTGCAGGAAAAGGGTGAGGAGGGTGGGGAGAGGGCTCTGCAGTATCGCGTACTCGGTGAGGGCCGCCTTAATCTCGCTTTCCAAACAGACGTCGCTTCCGCGGAACAAGTCCATCGATCAAGCGCCGTGACACGCGTCTCAAACTCTATACCGCGTCTTCCTGTCTATACACACTTGCGCACCGGCGCGCACGAACACGTATGCACAGACAGGCGCACGCAAACCGCCCTCGAAGGGGCTATGCGCAAAACTGAAGAGAACAAAAGGGTGTACTTCCTGCAGGAAGCAGCATCAAAACTATGCGGAGAGTGGTCTCGCCGAGCAACAACAGCGTCTAATAAAGGTAGCCCCGTCATCCCCTGAAAGTCTACGGCACCTTGATCGATTGCGCCGGTCGGCGCGAGAGGGTGTTCTTCCTCCGTGGCCCTACTTTCTTGCCTTTCATTCGGGTTCGCTTCAAGCAAGGCTCTCTAACGTTACGCGTAGCGCAGTGCTCGTCCTCAAATCCGGCACAGGTAAAGGAGCAGACGTTCCCGTTACAATAAAGACAAACGCTACCTCTATTATTTTTATTCATTTCTCTCCCTCTAACTATTTTACTAGCAGGTCGACAGCGAGAGCTGTCGTGCGTGGCCCTCATTAGGGTTGGTTTAGTAGACAATTTGTTCGGGCATGGCAACGCTACCGAGGCTTCTTTGGTTATACAGCCCACTTTGAGGTGATTAAAAAAGATGTCTCAACTTATTCAATACAAATTTTTTGTTAAGACATGAACATGCAGCTGGGTGGCTTCTGCAGGTGGGTCGTAGTTCAGGGCGGACATTATTCAGCGGCAAAGTGTTGTAAAATTACCTAATCAACTTTTAACTTCTTCTTTTAGGGCATAGTGGAATCGGAGCCTGTCAAAACCTGAGACAAGCACTGTTTTTTTTTCTTTTTTTTTTTTGAATTTCATAATTGCCGTTCACGGTTTTGAAAGTTTCAAAAATCATTTTGATTGAAAGCTCTTCAATTTGGCTTTTTCATGCGACACATGGAAGGGAAGAAGGTTTGAACGAGTGATCAAACAGCGAGCATGAATGAATGAATGAATGAATGAATGAATGAATGAATGAATGAATGAATGAATGAATGAATGAATGAATGAACGAACGAACGAACGAACGGAAGGGATGGAGAATTAGGAAATTTTGAGGGAGGGAGCAAGGGTGCAGCTCCTTCTCGTTTCTTCACACTCTGCAGATCTGCGCGATATTCGTCGACCGCTCTTGCATTACGCGAAGCAAACCGCTCTCGCTGTCATGTGCCACAACGGCATGTTCTGTTGCGGCACTTGATAGCGTCTGGTGTGCTAGGGTGGACATGTCGTCTTGCGCAGTATTATGATGAATTTTGTGTCTTCGTCATGAAAAAGATTTTCAGTACCATATATGATGTTGTTGGTCTACTGCACACTGCTCCAGGCAGTGGGTGCGTCTTACATGAGCGTTTCATGTTGGCAGAGAAAGCACTTACAAAGTATGTGCTGTGTGTAACCAGCGTTTGCAATTGATTTGTTGAGACGGATACCTTGCGGTCGAGTGAGCTCTTTCGTTGCTGTTGCTTTTGTCAATCTACTCCTGCCATTGTTTTTTTTTTTTTTTTTTTTTTTGGGGGGGGGGGGTACGAATGGAGGACATCATACTCTGTGTGAACATTTTCTGTATTGATATGAGTCAATCGGGTTAGGCAGGCAGTTGGGTTGAGGGGCGTTTTACCTGTCAGCAAGCCAACCCGCTTGCGCGGAATTGTTTCTCCGTCCGTGCTAGTCTGTCCAGGTATCCATACAATTCGAATTTTAACGCGATAGCATCAAGGGCCCCGTGTCGCAGAAAAGCTAGTGTCGGCGTTGTGGTTGTAACTCGAAAATCTGAAGAAAGTAAAAAAACAATAAAAGCTTTACGGAAACCCACGGAGTCGAACGCTGTTCCTTCGCAGAACGAGGCGAAAACGCAACCACTCCGCTATAGAGCCGCTTTTTCTACATAGTATTTATTACACTGAAACAATGTCCTATGTACAGGGACTATGTACAGATTATTTAGAAAAGATAATCCAAATCAACACGATTAAACAAGGGGCAATGTAGAACACACACTCCGCGCGGTTCGTCAGCATGTGCATACAATAACCTTAAATAGACGATCATCCTACAGAAGTGGTCTTTTGTAGAAAAAAACAGATTTACAATTTTTGTCCATCATGCGCGCTTTCCAGAGGCTGTTTAACCCAGTTAGAAA
Organism: Amblyomma maculatum; assembly: GCF_055883805.1. Taxonomy (NCBI): domain Eukaryota; kingdom Metazoa; phylum Arthropoda; class Arachnida; order Ixodida; family Ixodidae; genus Amblyomma; species Amblyomma maculatum. Next base: position 27,444,372 of record NC_139345.1, read on the forward strand.
GAACATGTCTAAAGACTTATCAAAGAATTCCAATGCAGTGACATATCCTAAAGAATGCGGCGTCAATTCAAACCTTTTTTATTGCGGAAGCAATACTACAACAGCCAAAGCGAGACCTCGGGTGGCCGCAGCTACGACGTGAAGAGGTGTAGCTACGGTATCCTCCTAAAAAAATCAGCCTGCCATGACGTTTGAATTCACGTTACCCCTATGCCATGGGCAGGAGCCGCCAACTCGGGTCGCTCTTTTCATATGGGAAGGTGATATCAGAATCAGCCTGCCAGAACCTTTTGCATTCTCGTTATCCCTACGACACGCAGGCATGTCCATACGGCTTGGTTGAAGCGTGGCTTTATATGTGTGCTGGTAGCTTATGCTCTCTCGTCATAACCTTAAAGGATAAGCTTAAGTGTCCCCAATAATGTATCACCTTACACTGATAGGGCGTGATAGGGGAATAATGTAGCAGACAAAAGAAGCTACCGCCGTTGATTTCGCTATTCAACTATGGCTAACTAGAGCTAAAATACAATTAATATTTTTCAATGTCCGTTGCAAAATATCCCAGAACAATATTGCATCTTTACAATTGACGAAACAGTGCTTAATGGTTTCTGGAGAATCCCAAAGGCGGCAATTTACCGTAGATACGAATATATCATTTTTCCTTAACCATGTTTTACAGGCAGGACCTCGGTGTGTAACTTATGAAAAAAGTCTTCGTAGATGGCGAGCGGCATTTTCCGTATTCTTTTGAGCGAATCATGTCCCGGTAAACCAAAATATAGAGAATGGTACATGGATGAAGGAAAGAGCATAGAAATTAAATCTTTGTACAAATGCTTCCGCGATACAGAAAACGGAATCACTCTGGGGAGAAACGAGCAAGTAGGAATCGAAGAGATGAATAAATGTGTACTAATGCATGCATTGTCTGATGACTCTATGCTAATGCTTAGGTGCGTCATTAAAAAGAAACTAAATGAAAAATAATAGTTAAGCGGGTAGCAAATAACATTTCCGCATTGCTTGCATGCGATTCGGCGCTCACTGGAAAATTCCTTAGATCGTACGGCACTGCTCCAACAGATGGTGCGAGCCGCCGCCCGATTTAAAGCCTTATACATTCATCCATCGTCTTCAAAGCATTGAGGTCTAAGGACAGCAAAGAGAAAAAAAACGCTATAAGCAGGGAGAAATAACCGAACGGAGTTTATCTGATTGGTGGGCAAAATCAAAGCAAGGATGAAATTTCATCATCATCATCAACAACCTTACTATGCCCACTGTAGGGTGAAGGCCCCTCCCATATTTCTCCAATTAACCCGGTTCTGTGCTAGCTGCATCCACTTGACCCCTGCGAACGTTTTAACCTCATCCGCCCACCTAACTTTCTGCCGCCTCCTGCTACGCTTTCCTTCCCTAAACCAGTTTACTACCCTAAGCGACCATCGGTTATCCTCTCTTCACACTACATGTCCTGCCCATCCCCATTTCTTCTTGATTTGCACTAGAATGTCAGTAACTTGAGTTATTTCTCTGATCCAATCCATTTTTCGTTCCATAGCCCTCGGCGTTGTCAAATTTCACGCTGCATGAAATACAAAAAAAAAAAAAAAAAGAAGTGCTGTGTCAGGGAAAGTATGTCGTTATCAAGCTAAAGAGTGTGAGAAGGCGTTGTGAATGGGGCTCGGTCGCGTTGAACTCCTAAAGGCGAAGCTTAAGCGTCCTCATATTTTGTTTCTTTCAATGTCCTACATTTGCCTAAGCATCTTCCAGATGTCGTTCTTCACCACGTCTTCTGTCAATGATGCAGATCACCTCTGCAAACGTTGCGCATGAGACAGTTTAATTCGATAATCATTTCCAACATCTGCTATGCTTGTAGATGTAATTCTGTTGATGGCTCCCCATGCGGAAACAAATTATGCGTGCAGAAATGAGATACGGGACTTTTATATTATATCTACACATGAGAATATAAGAAGCATATATATCAGTTAAATATTCACAACCACAATGCCAGAAGTGTATGAACTGGATCGCCTTCAGTTTGAAAGCTTTCACTTTTTGCAATGTTATGTTGTGTTCTTAAACAAAAAAAAAAAAAGTTAAGAAAGTTAATATCGTTTTTTTTTTTATTCTAAATGGCCGCCTTTTTACTCCAGCATACTGCTCCAATATCGTTTACCTTGCCGTGAGCAGATGTGTAAGCACATGTGTGCACAAGTGGGTGTGCGCATACTCTCGCTCGCTCGCTCGCTCGCTCACTCACTCACTCACTCACTCACTCACTCACTCACTCACTCACTCACTCACTCACTCACTCACTCACTCACTCACTCACTCACTCACTCACTCACTCACTCACTCACTCACTCACTCACTCGCTCGCTCACTCACTCACTCACTCACTCACTCACTCACTCGCTCGCTCGCTCACTCACTCACTCACTCACTCACTCACTCACTCACTCACTCACTCACTCACTCACTCACTCACTCACTCACTCACTCACTCACTCACTCACTCACTTCTGAGCTCCCTGCGTTCAGCAAGTATTGGATTCCTGCTTGTCTCTCATAATGAAGACGTCATTTTCCCTGCCTTTACTTAGGGCGTTGTTGATAAAATCCTCGTATTTAAAAACATTCTGCATAGAACTATATTATCTTCCATACTTCGTATCGTTACTCGTTTCCTTACAAAAAAAAAGCTCGACACACTTTTGACATTTCAAGCAAAGGTTTTTTGTTACCACACGTCGCCCAGGTAAGGCATTAACACACGCAAAACTTCCCTGCCCTTCAGTCTTCAGAGACCAAGGCAAATAGTGCCCAGCTAAAGAATGCAGTCGTTGAATGTCCTTGAGGTATTTGCCCCGTAAAAGGAAAACAGCATGCTTCAATAAAACTATCCCATCATAATAAACGTTTACCTTAGCAATCATTTCAGAAAGGCACGCGAGGAAAGTGATCATTCCCGCTGACACTGCCACTAGTGTGGCCATTTCTTCATGCAAAGAATGTCTGTGGCTAAAACCGGGCTCTGGATATGTGCACCGCCAAACCTGATAAGTGACGTCGAAGTGAGACAGGTACTCATTATACCTTAACTTTTTCTTTTTGTAAGGATGACTGCTGTAGGCTCGGCGTTTCTTCTATGATTTCATCCCATTGTGTTATTTTGTGGCATCTATTGCGGCATGAGAGATATTACCCATGTCCCCGAAATGACACGTTTCCGACACATTTTCGAGAACGGTGATAAACAAAATTGCTGTTAATCTTATTAGCAAGAAAGCGTACCCGGAAGCGTTTCAAACCTTCCCATCCAGAGGCACTGGCGCACCCCGCGCACTGGCATAGCCATTTTCGTCGCGGCACAGTGCCGATGTTGCCGAAGCTGTCATTTAACTATAGACTCTTAAGTGTCTCATCCGTGGTGATCGAAAAATAAACATCATTCCTGCAGTTAAACATTTTGCGAAGCTGGGCCCGACCGCGGTCTAGAACCAACTACTAGGAATATGAACATCGAGTGAATGGAACGCGTCAGGAAAGCACAGATAGAGAGAGAGGCCTTTTTTTGAAGAGCGGAAAATTCCTAGCTTTAATTTTACCTTGCATGTCACCCTTCGGCATTTTTCACTCTGTGAACTTTGCAAGGAACTTTACGTAAATGAAAACATCCTCGTTAAGGAATATGAAGGAAGGCATTTTTGTTTTACTACATTTAAACAAAAAAGATAGATTCATTTTAACGTTACCAAAAGGCATGATTACCTATTGAAATCATATTCTATTTTGAATAACTTTTCTGCAAATTCCTATATTTAACGGCGTCACGAACACCCTGTGTTGCGCCGTTCGCATTTAAACGTTCTGCTCCAGATGACGTTCAGGTTTGGCGTGGGAGTACTGGAACTTCCACTCTAGTACCCCCCCGCCATAAACCCCTTAAGCCGTAGAAGCATGCCTACATGGCCTATGTGTAGCGTGTCGGGATGGAGAAGGTCGGACGTTTCACCTTCAATTTCCTGTCGACTACAGCCGACTCTTGTTAACTCCGTCCAGCTAGACCTGCCATGTGGTCTCGTGACGTCAAGCACTAGCTGACCAATCACTGCCGATGAAACTAGCGCCTACCAGAGGCATACTCAGGATTTTTCGCTCCCGCTGACAAGCCAATGCGGGATTTTCTGCAGAAAGGAGCCTAAGCTTTTTCGTGTTTGTACTCCTTCAAGAAGCAGGGAGGCTCTGTGGTTGTGATAAGACGACGATATTATAAGCAGCCTATGTCATGTCCGGCAAAGCTGCGGCTCCCTTCCGGAGTGTTTCAGACCATACTCAGAGCAATTGCAAGTGTGCTGAAGCATACGTAACGACAGGAAACCAGGGGTGATGCGAAGTATCCAACGGTGAAACGAAATGTTTTCAGCGGACGGTTATGCATCGTGCAAGAGAGCTAAGCGAGCATTAAGTGTTGTCTGTGGCTGGTATATGATAGCCAACCAGCTATAAACAAGGTAGTGTGAGAGACGTCGAATTACAGCGCGAGAAACAGCTTTGAAGAACAGTGAAGAAGCAAGCATCTACACTCCCATCCCTCCTAACTTCCTGGTTACCCAAACAGCGACCGAGAGACATCCCTTCAGTTAAATAAAGGATCAATTAATTTATTTATTTATTAATTATTAATTATTTCGTTCATTCATTTTGCCTGCTCACAGTGGATTCAAGTACATAGAGGCAACAGAAAATTAATGCAGTACAGGGGAGCCTAAACTGGCACTGTCCCTCCCAGATTTCAATTGTATTTTCTGATCTCGGTCCTGAACAGGATGGATGTATTTCGATTCGGACATAGTGGCTAGCGCACACAGAATATAGGGGGACAGGACACAAGCTAGCTTCCCCGTACCTTCTGTACTGGTCGTCCTTGTGCGCTAGCCACTATGCCGGAATCTAGCAACCAGCTAGCCCAATTAAGAGTCTTGGCATTGTCTTACAAAACTTTATATGTGAACCCAAGTCGAAGGCAAGGTTTTTGTGCAATGCTATCTTTGCCGCATCAAAGTATTGTCAGTTAACCTTTAGCCTCATATGTGCATTTTCTTTGATAGTGCGGAAAGGCGCTAGCGAAGGTGTCCTCCGCTGCAAAGGACATCTTGCCGTGTACACTCCATGCCATAATAAAAAAATAACCCTGATAAAAAGAATGAGGGAAACGTAATGGCGCTCTTTCGCCATCTCTCCAAATCTGTAGTCGACCTTCGACCTTCGTTGCCTACTTTCCCTGCTATGCCTACTTACCCGCACACAACATCAACCTTTTAGCGTATATAGTTGTTCCGTTTCCTATTGGGAGTGCTGTGTCAAGGTTTGCCTGAAATTGCATTTTCTTTTTCCTCCTGTAGTCCATCAGAGCACAAGCGCGGTGGTGGTTCTGGCATGTCTTGCCGCAAATCAATAACCAAAGACGAATCGATGAGCTCTTTGCATGTCTGCCAGCCATATTCCCAGCGCAGCCGTGTGTGCGTGCGTGTGTGTGCTCCGCGTGCGCTCAAGAGGCCGCGATTCTTAGCGTCAGCGGTTTTTGTTTGCCTGGGAAGCACTTCGTTTTCCTCGTCTTCTAGTCCGCCTACCGATCGAGAATCTGCAAAGAATGAGTGGCACCATATGGCGGTGCGCACACAGTTTGCTCAGGGCCTGCTAGGCGTACGTCGAAAGAATATATCCCGGCAAGCACAGTTAACACAAGCTGAGCTATTTTCATATCGGAGAACTTTATAACCGCAGTGCTCAGGCTTCTCGCTATAGCGAAAGTCTGGGTCGTACATAATTTTTCGCCCGGTTCATAAGGCCTTTCCATTTGAAAACATACTCGCTAATGTGGTTTCCAGTAATTATGTTGTTAGAATATTGCCTGAGCAATATATATATATATATATATTGCCTGAGCAATATATATATATATATATATATATATATATATATATATATATATATATATATATATATATATATATATATATATATATATATATATATATATATATATAGAGAGAGAGAGAGAGAGAGAGAGAGAGAGAGAGAAAGAAAGAGAGAGCGCACTATATAAAGTTGTTTTGTTGTTGTTCTTTTTTTGCAGATGGAGAACCGATATTTTTGCAAGGTACTTCACAGCTTCAGCTCTTAGTGTGGTCATTCCTGGTCATGCTTGGAGCCAGGGCCGTAAAGGCCACAGCATGCAAACCACCACCATGTCCACCTGCAGTGATATGGCAGGAATATTTCATGCTATTTTGCTTTGATTTGAGTTTTCATCAGTTATCTGCTCATATTTGTTGACCGGAACTGTGGGTCTAGAAAACATGGGTTTATATGAGAACGGTAGTCTTATGATAGTGCGTATTAAACATGTTACCCGGGTATTAACGGACAATTCATTACATTCAAAGCTCCGAATGATGAATTCCACGGACTGCACAGGAGGACGTGATGCCCCTGGCTGTTCCGGGCAACAGATGGCGATATTTCAGCTGGGACAGATAGGAAAGGAGCTCGCGTTTGCTACTGATTTTGTTTAAACTCGCTACAGTTGAAAATGTGACACCTATTATGTAGCGCACTTAAAATAACGAGGAAAGGGGTAAAAACTAAAGCAATACACGTACCGCAGCTCATTGAAGCTAGGAAAGCGCCATAAAAGAAATCAGTATCCCTTATTTTTTGTGTTTAATTTATGTTTGATTATTCGCAACATTTTAGTAAACGATTATTCGTCTTCAAACCTTCCCCCAGTTGGATGTCGAAATTTACAGGACATGGCCAAAGATGGAACTGAAGCAGTCACCCCTTGTGGAAAAATTTCTGCCTCATTTTGTCAAATGACCTTCATTTCAGTTAATTGTTTGTTGTTAGAGCAATCACAAAAATATTCGCATTTGTTTTATTGTAATCAATTAGTTTTTTAAGCTACTATATCTACGAAAGTAGGAAACAGGGGTTGTTGAGAAAAATAAAGCCGTATGGGAAGGTTATAAAGAGAATACTATGAATTAGTACAATTGTTCCTTCTGCACAGCTTGCAAAGATAACTGACGAGAATTTCGAAACGATACACCAGCAACCCCTAAGCTAGGAATGTTCACTCTCTTCATTTGTTTATGCTATAATTCATCAACCTGAAATATATTGTCGCAAAAAGAAGCACTTGAGAGTAAACTGTTTAGCTGTTAGGAAAATAAAATTGGTCGAGAAATAAAGAAATTGAAACAGTGGAGTATATGTTGAAGACGATCGATTTCTTATTTCTAACCAGGCGGCGATACACGCTGGCCGCATTGCTAAAGAGAAAGCCTATATTAAGATACAATTCAGGAAGGAAGCCGCAAAAACACTTCAACTGAGGTCCTCCAGACAATGGAGGGGATGCATTTTCATGACGTCGAAATTGGTTCACTAGCGTGACGTCATCGCAGGTTGGTTAAAGGTGCCTTTATGGTATAGTACGCACCCATCTCCTTTTAACTGCATTTGCCACGTTCTTGCAGAATTGTACTCGCCTATACGATAGAAAAAGAGCATTCAGGGCGCATTTTCTACTTGCTAGTAAGTTATCGCGGTCGTTACAAAAACTTGTCTCACCAAAAGGGTTTGAAGTGGAAACGTACGAACCATAACTACCACTTCCCAAAATTTTAACGTTTTAAGAGTCTACATACTGTCCAGGTTTAAATCAGCATTGATACAATAAACGTGCAGAAGAGACAGAAAAGCAAAAAGAAGTTAGGCTCGCCTTTCTGTCTCGCATCTGCGAAATGAGGGAACTGAATTCGATATCATTTCTCTCCTGACCAATGGCCTTTGCCCACTTCCGTTTTCTATTTCCTCTTCGCTTTTGTCCGTAAAAAAAACCATGCAGCCTTTTTTCATCGAATGCAGCTTGTTCTTGTCTACAGCGATAGCGTTACTTTGTTCTTTTCTCTTTTTTTTTTCTTGGGGGGGGGGGGGCACAAAAAAAAATGCGCTTTCTCACTTTTCCACAACATGTCTTCATTTAGCGGTGAGTCTGCGGCTCCCAGAATAGCCGTTCTCATTACTGGCCGGACAACCGGGCGCCATACCGCAGTGCGCACGTTTCGAGGCCGTCGGCGGCAGCTTGCGCAGGGGGCACGGCAATGTTTTTACGACGAACGGCGGGGCGCGCGCCGCGCTTTCCAGCCATCCGTATAGGTATAGTACAAGCAGCCGCTGCTTTCGCCTGCCCTGCTCGAGGATCTGCTCGGACCCCGAAGAAGCGCCGCGGAGGCCGTTTTTATTGTCGACGCGGGCCGTGCCAGATCCCGGTGGCCCTTCAGTCTTTCTCTATCGCGAAGCATCGATTTCTGCCAAGCGGCCGCGTATCTTCCTTCTCTGTGCCAGCGTACACCTTTCTGTTCGCGTTGACCGCGGCAGCTCCCCGCTTTACGACTTTTGATTCGGGTTTCTTTTTCTTTTATTTTTGTCCTTCCATCTTTTCTCTCCCCAGTCGCCTTTCGTAAGTTCGCGACGAGCCCTGGTGCCGCAAAGAGATGGTTTCCTTTCACAAGTCGCGCCTCGTCTTCCCCAATCGGGGCCTCCTTTTGATCTTCTGCAGCCGCGGAGCTTTCGCTCGCCGTCCCGCCTACCCCCCTCCCTCCCATTTTCGTTCAGTACCTGTCTGTTCGTCTTTTCGCCAAAATAGCGGACTTCGTCTCGCCTCTCGCTCATTCTTTGCCAATATACCTTCTGGTCGTCTGCTCAGCTCTCTTATCTGCGAGCATGAGCGCACAATTCGCTCCTCTCGTTTCTGTTTACCTTCAAGTTGCTCTGCAAGCACGCGCCGTGCGTCAAGATAACGATACTACTCGTATGCGGTCATGAAGACGGATTTTGTGAACTCAGATATTAGTGCCTTTACGCTTTGGCATTTAAATTTGAAACGAGCTTGGAAGAATTGAAATTGCGAATACCCAATTGTAAGGGGAGAATAAGTGGTTACTATATAAGACATTTTTTTTTTTTCATTTTACTAGCTGGTATTGGAAATATAAAGAAAACATGGCAGCTTGATAAACATCTAGGTTTGGTTTGGTTTGGTTTGTGGGGTTTAACGTCCCAAAGCTACTAAGGCTATGAGAGACGCCGTAGTGGAGGTCTTCGAAAATTTCGACCACCTAGGGTTCTTTAACGTGCACTGACATCGTACAGCACACGGACGCCACTCCGTTTCGCCTCCATCGAAACGCAGCCACCGAGGTCGGGTTCGAACCCGGGTACTCCAGCACAGTAGTCAGGCGTCTTACCACTGCACCACCCCGGTGGGGCATAAACACCTAGGATACTATAGACGTTCAGAGGATAGATTTTCAGAGGTAATTTCTGAGATGAAGGGATGAATTTGATTGAGCACTGTAGGAAGCAAATTTGTACAGAGTTGTTTGAAAACACAACCGTTCTTGGGCATGTAAGAACAAGAAGCACACGCTATATTTTACACGTACATATCTTCATTGAAGTATATGTACTTGTTAGAAGCTCATTAGATGGCCTGATTGAGAAAGAAATTAGAGCATCCATCGTACACAAATATCAAAAGTGCGTTTCATGCTTTTCAACGGAAATTTATCGTGTGCGTGTTTTTTTCTAAAGGGCAAAAATATAAGTGATCTTCACTGCTTTGAAACAGAGGCAGTTGATATTACACCGTCGTTCTTTATTCCGTTCTGGGCCTGCGCATTTTTCTGTTATTTTGAATAATTATATTCTTCGCCACCATTGGAACAGAAAATTCAGCACCAGAAAGCGCTCGCCTGAAGGTCATATTTGAGGATGCAAAGATTGAAATATTTTTTAAGTATAGAAAAAGTATCCCTCCAATTTTTCCGTTATTCCAATCTCGTAAAAATATTTTGTAATTTATGAGGAAGCGCAATTTTTGTTTTATTCTTGCTGAACATCGCTATGGTTGAGTGATTTTTATTTGCATTTTTTTTTTTTTTTGAAGATGGATGAAAGGAAATACTGGAAAGCTTATGCACTTAGTATAGAAGAAGTAGGGTGGACACCAGGACTGCCTCTAACTATCTTTAATTCCCGGCTGTGCCCTCTGCCGTCAATACCACAACCTGGCGCTCAGTCTCTCTCGCGTCCGCTCTCCCAAGACCTCTTTTTCCTCGTCGTTCGGCTTGCAGATTCTTGCCGAATCTGCAACACTTAGGGCGGCTCCCCATATTGTGTGTTTTTCAATACTCGTATCAGGAATTTTCGACTAAGAAGTTCATAAACAGCGCATTCTAAAATTTGAAAGCGCTAGGCTGCTTTCAAATTTGAGGACACTAATAACAACTAGATCGGCAGACGACCTTGATAAACTGTGCCTCGCTAATAGGTGTTAAAATGAGCCGTGTGTGTTAATTCTATATTCTTAAATGAAGTGCATATCTCTTCAATTCACTATTGCCGAGCGGATCACATATGACACAGGCAGTAAAATGTAATTAACTTTTGATTTGTGCGCGCAAGTATACAATAACGACTAACATAATAAAAAAAAAAACTATCTCTTATAACATATTTACTAAAACAACATTAAAATCTCAGCTGCAGGAAATGCAAGACGGCTGCTTAAAATTAAATAAATCAAAATCTAAGCCTAGCCTCGCAGCATCTTCCACTCTCTCTAACCGTAATGCTGCAATGGCGGGTGTAGGGGAAATCTAAATCTTTTTTTCTGCATTTATACTGTATTAACCTCCGTATTTAGTAGTATATTTGTCGTCGTTAGACATTACGAATTATCAAAATTAGCTAAATTTATTAATGTAAACATTTAAGTCTAATAACTGCTTTATTATTTCGATTTTCTTTTTTGTTTGCATTACTGAAGATATTAGTGCCACAACTCTGGAAGGTCATAAGAATTACCCGACCTTTTCAAAGCCGGAGCATTAAAAAGGCCGTTGCATTCAAAAAAACAACGATATATATTTGAGCTGCATAATTACAAGGCTGCAGTAGAGAGAAAAAATTTCGAGGGGCTTTTGCGACTAAAGTAGTGAAAGACGAGAGCCTGAGTGCCCGATTCTGCTACGCAACTGGCACTAATTAGTGAATAATTATTTCATTGGTATCAAGTAGGTAATTACTTAAGTAACTAAGCAATTATTTAATGAATGGCTTAAGTAGTCATCATTTGGTAATTATTTTAAAAATTAGAAGGGTTCAACACTGATGAACCAAATATTGAGCGAAAGCATTAGCTGCGGGTGACCGAGCGTTCTTCTCTTTTCTTCTTCCTCAGCCCACATATAAAGCCCCGCTTTAACCAACCGATATGAAAGTGCCTTAGTGGCCTATAGGGGTAACGTGAATGCCAGGGTCCTGGCAAGCTGATTCTGACATAACCGTCGCATGTGAAGCGAGAGACCCAAGTTGGCAGCTCTTGCCAGCCCGTGTGTCATGTGGGGTGTGACGTCACAGCATCACGTGGGTGAGCCGTAACTGCGGCCGGGTCACGCGAAGGCTTGAAAGTGCGAGTAGTATTCCTTTCGCAATAATAATTAGTAATTGATCATTGATTGACATATGGCCATATAAAGCACGCATTCGCGCATACTTTGGTGGTGCTCTGTTATTGGTAGAGACCTCTATGACGTCATCCCGCCTCGGCCAATCAGAACGCCGCAAAAGCGGGACACATTTTGTCCACGACAGCATGAGCCATTAAAGGCTTTCGTCTTAAAATAAAGCGGTCATGAGGCCAGCCTGAAGGCGCGTGTAAACGTTGTCCCAGGGTGGCATGAGTACCAGCCTCCGCCCCGAACCCTGAGACGGCTTACTCTCAGCTTTCACCATCGCAGGTGACCTACATGCGAAGCCCTCGACGCAGCCACGATTGCTCGCTTCAGCGGTCCGTGCTCGGAGGGGCGGACACGCTGCCTTCCGACGTCCTATACATCGAACCCAATCACGGACTTCATTGAGAGTCCTTCAGCGTCGCGATATCGGCCCGAGAAACGTCTCCGTAGTCGCGCAGCATCGATTCACTTCTCCCGTTTCCGTAGCCGAAAGTGCGGGCGCCTCCACTGGACGTCTTTGCTTGCCCGAACTGCCGTGCTTCCTGCCCAGCATAGCGGACACAAAATGCACATAAAAGCTACGCAGAGCACAGACGGTATCAGATTAATGAGGTCATGGCGAGAAGCACCTACGGGGCAAATGGTGGTAAAGATGGCCGTCTCCGACGGAGTCAAGGCAGAGCTGATCTTGGATAGATAGCGTAACACTAGCTAAAGGGGGCACTAGAAGCAGATCAATTGAGTGCGCTCAGAACTTGCCGTATAGAGAGTCGGAACGCGAGTCCAGAATACAGATAAAATAACTGGTCGTCGTAATGATTCAGAATGCATACAGTATATCATTCAGGTCCAAACTTGCGTGAAATGTAAACTGGCTGACGGTGCTTCCTTGCAGCTTGTCACCCTGTCCTTAGCAGCAGTCTGAAACATAATAAAAAGGAAAGCCAGGCGCGGTGCCAGGTCAGCTCGTTTTCTTCTTCCAGATCACTGAAGTGTATGCTCAGGAAACGGAATGGGGGAAAACTCGACGAAGGAATAAGCTATGGGTGATTTGATGTTGCTCACCTTGAAGTTAAACTTCAAGCCCATATCTTAACCCACTTCACAAGTTTGACGAAGTTTAGCATTTAATTTATACTGATCTCATTGCAATCTACTCGGTATTTATGGCAAGGTATTTTTTTTTTAAATGCTATTTCAAACCTCCAAAAATAGGTTACCGTATTATTTTTTCGCTTCAGTTTGTCATTGAACTATGACTTGTTTATTGTAATGAACGTTGCATTTACTCTTGCTTTAGCTAACGAAATGGCTTGTCAAGAAAAGTCCAATTATTCACTTATGAGTTGCTGAAGTTTCTCCCTGAAGCGCACACTCACCCCTCCTCCCTGTTCAGAGATACTGGAGTGGTACATACGATTAGTTTGGTTCGCGCGCTCTACATGGCAATTCTAAATCTACTCTCATTTTGACGGGGGAGTCGCACCATCGACCTTTGGGGGCCCAAAATGGTCAACATTCGTCCTTTCTGGAGGGTACGCGTATCTTTCTGGCAAGGAACTGGTCTTAGACACGTTCGGGTGATATCAAACGACTCGCTTCGGCGACACGAAATGTGATTCCGTTGGGTGATACCTTACGCTCTTGCATTTCAACACCTATCGGCAGTGACTGCATGTTTTCTATTTATCTCTGGTGAACAAGCTATGGCATAACCTGGGTTTACATTGCTATTTATCGTTCTGCGAACCCTTCCTCTAGCTATTCGACAAAAGAACACATGCACACACTCAAAGGATTATCGTTCTGCGAACACTTCCTCTAGCTATTCGACAAAAGAACACATGCACACACTCAAAGGATTCACGTAGCATTTGAAAGGAAAGCAAGTAGGTCACATCAGGCGAAGAACGTGATCGCACTTGACAAGTGCGATGAAAATAATGCGCCCATCTAGATTCTACTTGCTTGAATTTTGCTTGGTAATGTTCAGCCGTGTCCAGCATCTTAAGGTCTGCAGAGGGAAGGCTTGCGTAAATTTTTATTAGCGTCGAGAAAAATCAATATAAGCTGTCTTCACGTTTGCAATTTAAGCGCTCGCCATGAGAACTTGCAGACTTTTTTTTTTTTGGCACATTTGATGCGAACAATAAACGAAGCGTCATATTGAGCTCTTTCGACATTGTACTTGCGATGGTCAGTAACGCTACAAAATACGACCACTTAGCGGTGAGCAAAGCGAAAGCTGTAAGTTTTTTTGTTTTGTTTTTTTTTTTTTTTTTTTTCATAATGTTACTGTGATATCTGACGGGACCGTGAAGGCATCTTTCATTTCCAGAAACATAAAAAGAACCTCAGCTCGCGGCTATTTTATTTCTCTCATGTCCTTGGAGGCTACTCAGTTCCAAACTATGCGGCTACTTGTGCTTATTTTTTTCTAAGCGTCCGTTATACAAACGTGAATATCTTCCCGAAAGCTAGCATCTCTTTAGTGTGAGAGCACTCTTCGGGGGGGGGGGGGGGCACAGCGCCTACCAAGTCGTCTAACGCTTAACACTTGCGTGTCCGATTGTGGTGATTTCGCAATAAAAAAGGGAATAAACGCCGTATGAATGCCTCGTGACAAGCGAGTACAGAACGTCGTAGCTATCGCCGCTGCTGATCGCTCTACGTATTGACTGCAACGCACTATCGCACTGTGAATTTTTCCATTTGTGCGCAAACGCTTACGTAGCCCTACTCGGTTTAAATAACTACAATAAAACCGCACCATTTTGGGCGTTCCTAAATCCTCAGGGCGGCAGTCTCCTCGCTGAAATCCTAGCACCCAACAGTCTACAGCAGCAAGGGGGGATAACCAATTGCCGTGGAAGTGTTCACGACAGCTTATTGCGAGTCGGCCTCTCTAATCAATCCTGGCGGCCGAAGCTTGCTCGTTCCTAGCTTCGTTTTGATGGAGGCGAAACGGAGAGGCATCCGTGTGCTGTGCAATGTCAATGCACGTAAAAGATTCCCAGGTAATCGAAATTACTCCATAACCCTCCATTACGGCTCCTCTTTCTCTTCACTTTAACTCCCACCTTCCTCCCTTCCTTTACGACGCACTTCTGGAGTCCACAGAACAAGTATGACATACTGTGCGCCTTCCCTTTCCTGTGAACCAATTATTAAGGTTTAATGGCTCATACTGTCAGCGTTTGTTCGGTCCCATTACAGTTGTCAATCAAATGGCGTCATCACCTAAAACGGAAACTAAAATCATCAGATAAACAAAAATCCGGTCTCCGTCGGGAATCGACCCTCCATCCTTCGGATCCCCATTCTAGCGCTTTAACCAACTGCGCCACACCTGGGATTGTGAAATACACGTCGTAATTATCCTTGTATACAGTGAGGATGATAGTAGTGATGACAATGACGCTGCAATTAGTGATAATTATAATGGTGACATTAGCAATGATAATGACGGTGCATTTTGCGTATAATGATAATGAGAGCAAACATGATGCACTGTGTGCACCAGCAACGTTCAGGATTTCGCATTTCTGCAGTGTAGATTCCACAGCGATCTCGGAATTATTATTATTAATATTATAGTACTTTATCACATATAACTACCACTTTCTAGCCTTAATATTATATTTACTTCACTTTTTGCTTTTTCTCCTGTTCAATGCTGTCTGTATCTTGAACTACTTTTTATCCGTTTCTTACTTATATTTCTACTTTAAACTTTATATTCGAATCTTACTGTCCCTTGTTCAATTTTACTTCTTTATTGTATTATTCTGTATTTCTAGCCTGTGTTTTAAGTACCATGCACTTGTTGCGCCTGGAATGGTTGTTTATTTTATGTATATTTCTATATTACTATAATCAATGTCAGCTATTTGTTATTGTTTTTTTTCTCTTCTATCTACCGTTCTTTTTTTTTTTTTTCTTTCCTGGTGTGCTCAAAAATTCTCTCACTGTGTATATAAGTGATGCTACTCATTGATTGCTTACATTTCGTGATACTTTTCGTCTCAGTTTCATTTCATGTATTATTTATTTCGTTTTTTGTGTTCTCTCTGTGTGTGTAAAGATGTTTGTGCTTTTTCATTTTTGTTTCATTTTTCATTATTATTATTATTATTATTATTATTATTATTATTATTATTATTATTTATTATTATTATTATTATTATTATTATTATTATTATTATTATTATTATTATTATTATTATTATTATTATTATTATTATTATTATTATTATTATTATTATTATTATTATCATTATTATTATTATTATTATTATTATTATTATTATTATTATTATTATTATTATTATTATTATTATTATTATTATTATTATTATCGTTCTTTGCTTGGAACGCCGTGTCTTATCACATCCGAGCGCAGCTATATTGTCGTCGGCAATAACGACACCATCCGTGGCGACGTATGACCAGCTGTGCATTAAAGACGCGTTGTCGCAAGTCAGTACGTTTCCGATCACTTGTGTTTCCCACGGCGGCATCTCTCGTTCTTTCGCCCATGCAGCGACTAAGTTAGCGCAGCGCACACGTCTCAGAGCGTGTCGTCTACACTTCCTGTTCTCTGCAATTTATCTCACAACTTTAATATTGAAAGACATTTGTTTGAGGAGCAGTCGGAGGCCACACTGTGTAGCTCCTACCTGGCGACCCAGTGCAGCCTTGTATTCAAAGCAAGAGCTGCCAGAGAAGCAAGAGTTCTGAAATAAGCACGCCTATTTCCTTGCGCTTCCTCCGTTTCCTTTGAAGAATAAGCTTTTCAACAACCAATACAAGTCGATCCCAGTCAGCAGGCAATGCACACCTTGTAACTTATGGGGCTATATACAAGCATTCAAGCCTCAAATCATTGGCGTTGGCAGGTCCCAGACCGACCGACCGACCGACCGACCGACCGACCGACCGACCGACCGACGTACTGAAACTGACTGACTATTTATTGATTGATTGATTGATCGATTGATATACTGTGGACTGAAGAAACATATATATGATAGGGACACGGCGGGAGGAGGAACAGACCTCCCATCACTCCTGTGTAACAGGAGTGGAGGAGTTGGCCTTCTATATACCAATTATCCGGCAATGTCCCCACCGTTTATGCACGCCGAGAAATTTACGAGCACGGGTCCAGCCTGTCTTATGCTCCTAAAGCATTAGTCGAACTCATAAATGTGCAACATTTATTATAGGGACACATATCTTTTGGATGTTTTGAACCGCCCATTTCAGAACGTGATGGAGGGCCTCTCTCTAGCTGCAGACCTAAGACGAACGAATCCTGACAAAGTCCGCGCAAATATTTGTGGCTGCTTGCGTTCCAGGATGCGACAGAAACCGCATTTCAGCGACGGCATCCAGATGATACTATGGGATACTACATCGACGTGCGGAGTTCTTCAGCCCAGTCGCTAATGTTAGAAATGGCGGATGTGTTTGTGTAGTATAGCGGTTTATTACTGCTACCAAACTAATTCTAGTCCCGAAAGAGACAAGAAAAACGTGAAACATCTTATTTCCAAATAGGAAATACGATCGGCTTTTATGCCTGTTCTTGACATTCCTACATTGTTTTCATATGCGTCAGCGCTAATTAACAAGGCACACTCTTGCGAAGTCAAAGACTCATACATCCCTTGTCCTTTTTTCGCGCTGATTGAATCGCACAAGTCGCGCTTGTGCTTTCGTCACTATGGTCCGATTTTTTTCCTTGTTAAGAATCTAGATATCGAGATATTGCTGGCGTTTAACACCGGTACGTTAATGACAACAAACGAACTATGAAAATAAATGAAGTAAAAACACCTTGATGAAAGGAACAAAAGCTGTCGCAGCGTGCATTAGCTAATGAGACAGAACACACTCCAGACAGCGATAAATGGCTGCAAAGAGCGTCGGGCATGAGTGAATGTATCATAGGGTGCATGCTTTCATTTCAGTTGGTATGTTCTGTGGGTCTTGTTCGTCGTCATTTAGAAAATGAAATCTTGGCATCTAGATGAACCTTTTTGTACTTTATTGAATCATCGCTCTTCTCAAACGACATCGTTTAATATTAATAAAATATTTAGCTTCTTGTCAACACTAAAAGATTAATAGGAGTTGTTGCCAAAGCATACGATATGAAATACAGGCATTATGCACATAGAATATTCCAGGCAAAGGAAGGCTCGATTCTTTATCAGGTTTATGTCAAGGCCCTTTTTATTCATGCGTTGAAGGCTACAACATTCTTCTCACTAATACTTCAGCTTGCAAGGTATAATCGAAGCTAATGGGAAAGGGACTGATGTGGATCTGGTTAACCAAGGTTGTGGATTTCTTCGATCAGAGCGGTCACTAGCGCAAACTAGGAAATGACGTTGCAAAAGGCTAGTATTAGTTTATTTTCTGTTCTGCGCCTCTCAAGTTAACCAGATGTAATCAAAGACGCTGGGCTGTCTGACAAGCTAAGAAACGCCATATGCTCCACTTTGCCTTAACGGTTCACTAATGGCAAAACTTGGACTGAACTTTCGGACGTCTCCACCTGGTCGCCACTACTTACGACAGCTTGTCGCATCATCAGACAGCTCGTTATCCTCTCGTCCTTCCCGTCGACTCAGCCTGGTTAATGATCGCACAGTTCACTTTATGTCATCTGGGCTTCACCTTACTGAACACCAAGACAGATTGGTCACAACAAAAAGAAATTCACGTCAGCGACGGCATAATTGAATACACGCGTACCGAACCGCTACGTTCTGTGGTCTCAGGCATGTTAAGTCGGCGTGTGAATTTCATAGGTTATGGAAATATAAGTCAATTGAATTCTTAGTGCCGAGGACTGATCTATTACACAAACCACAGATTGCGTTTTTGTTCTTTATGTTCGGCTCAATAAGTCGAGTTGAAAATTCGGTCTAACTCGTTGATTCTGTAAGCGAGGATTGAGTTCGTTATTTACTAACGTTCAGTGAAAATGAGATGAGGTTGGCGTCTTCATCAACGAACTACAGTTGTCGACGAGCGTATAAACCACCTCACCTCACCATACCAACGAAACTCTTCGTTCTAATTTCACAACGTGGCAGGAAGCATGCTGCAACACATGTAACATTTATCAACCCTCAAAACGCGGTGATAAAGAAATGCTTCACCAGCCTTAGTCTTATTTCTTATCTCATTAGAATATTATTCTTTGTCGGCATCGGGCAAATTATAATCACTGCAGCCTAATTGAGCTCTCTGCAGAGCGAAGACCTCTCCCATATTCCTTCAATTAATCTCACCACTTACTAACTGCAGCCAACTTGTCCCGGCGAACCTTGTGATGTCATGCGCCCGCCTCAAATTCTGACGCGCATTCCCACGCTTACCCTGTCTTGGCTTCTACTCCGTAATTACTCATGGAACATCTTCTTATTTATTTCCTGTTTCTTAGGGCGAGATTATATTACACAATTGAATATGCCAAGTTCTTAAATTTTCCCAATTGGCATTGCGGTCCAAAATATATATTTAAGAAATCTGAAAGCTTGCTCAGCTGACTTTTCTGAGTTGAACATTTTTAAAACATCATACCTCGCATTTGCATTGCAACAAGTACAGATCCTGATTGTGTATTTATTGATCCAAATACAGCAAGAGTGATTTTAACGACGATGGCGCTTGCAACAGACTCGCTTATATACAACATAATGTTCCGAGACCACTACACAGACATATGCCCTTGGTGCAACGACCAGCCCACGGCCTACCACGTTACATGGGGCTGCACAGGCCCCAAACCTCCACACATAAACATGCACCATTCGGAGGAGCAGTGGGAGGCCACTCTGCTATGCTATGATCTAGAGACCCAGCGTAGGCTGGCAACTCCGGCTAGAGCGGCAGCCCAGACCACTGGGGTCTTGAAGACTCCACTCACTGCCACATGTTCAACACGAGGAAGCCAAATACACTTTTATACTTGACGTTCGTTTCTTTTTTTTTCTCACAACAATACCTATTATGACCACCCAAAAACAGCGCTCACATTAGATGTTCTAGAATTTCTATTCCGCGTTCTAATCTTGGCTCTTGAGTGAAAAGGTAAAAAGCTGATGACCTAATTTTTGTTATTTAATTGAATACGTATTGATTTCTTTAACACACATAATGTCCATTCCGCAGTACAATTCACCTGCACCGTCCGCACCAAATCATCTCTGATTTTATAAAACCGCCGATTTTCCCTTCAACGTTGCTTGTAAAACTTTC
Organism: Amblyomma maculatum; assembly: GCF_055883805.1. Lineage (NCBI taxonomy): Eukaryota > Metazoa > Arthropoda > Arachnida > Ixodida > Ixodidae > Amblyomma > Amblyomma maculatum. Next base: position 27,464,255 of record NC_139345.1, read on the forward strand.
CTTACTTTCTTTTTTCGTGACCTGCGGAATGCCCAATTCGTCCACACCAACGACTTAGTCATCATCATCATCAATATAATTTCGGCTACTGTAGAGATCTGTTTAAAACTATTCGACTATTTAAACTAAGTTATCCATATTCGTAGTCACATTTTCCTCTTTGACTCTAGAAGGCCATATCATGATTTTTACCAGTCAGTAATTTTCTTTAATCGCTTTTGGTTAGTTTCGATCTTCAGCGTCTGCTCTATCCTTTCCACGTTATACTTTTACAATATGCTGCTGCTTTCTTATGTCGCTCGTCTTGCACTCATTTATGACCTTAGACAGTTCTATCAGATGTTACCCAATCTACAAGGCGCCTTCAAGATAGCCCATTGGTCAGGGTGCTAGACAGCTGATCCCGAGGTCGCAGGTCCGATCCTGCCTGCGGTGGAGGCGTTCTGATTGAGATGAAACGTGTGGCACCAGCGTAATTTACGATGTCATTGCTCGTTAAAGAACCAAGCTACTCAATATTTCCACATTCCTTCACTACGGCGTCCATCATAGCCAATATCACTTACGTTCAGGCGTCCATGTATTTCACGTAGTTTGGCTTGTATGATGGTTGGCTTTCTTTTCTTCTTTCTTGCTCGACGAAAGTGTTATGTGGCCCATTAGGAACGATACCTTGCGTTCTCATCTCAAAATATTTAGTTCCGAAAACTTCACATTGATCAAGAAGGCTTTTGACGTTGTCAGCACAGTAGATCAATCAGCTGGCGCCATTTTCAAAAGGAAGAGAACATCAAGTTTGCGTTATAAACGTTGGAGTATGGTGGCTTACATTGAATTAGTGACACAAATTTTAAAACTATGAGAGTGCGCGCACTGCTGTTCACAGTGCAGGTCCGCAGCGCAGGAGGGAAGGCGCAGTACCTAAGAATGCTTATGGGTCGATAGGGTTGTACTGTAAAGCAACCGCTCAGGGCGAAGGCTACTGCGGAGAACTGACTCAGTGCACGCTCGTCGATGATGCCATTTCTTCTCTCGTGGAGTGAGGGCCCCTATCATTGACCCACCTCCCTTCGTTTATTTTTTTGCTTCTGTTCATTGCGTCTGTGGGAGTTATAAAGGCACAAATTTGGAGGCCACATCTCGAAGACGGGCTGGAAAGAGGGGAAAGCTGCATCTATTGCGGATAATTTTGACCTCGGCGTAACGTCGGCGTCATTTTGGTCCGACCTTGTAACCCATTCGATCCGCGCAGCGCCGGCAACAACGCCGCAGTCTCCGGGCGGCCGGCGCGCATCTGGCCGTCGGGACCATTCATCACAATCCATCAAGCGCGGCGCGAAGCGGGCGCCGCTGTTCGACGCCTACGCGCGCAAAACTCGCGTGTCCGTCGGCTCTGCAGTGCGCCATGACGGGAGACGGAAGGCAGACTGACGCCGATGCGGCGTGGCGGCCACGGCGCAGGAAGAAAAAAACGACAAGGAAATGTCACTACGGTAATAGCATCAGCTGCCTTTGATTCGTTGTATAATCGGGCCCCTTTCGTCGACCTAGCGGTAGTTATTCGCTTCTTGTTCTATTTGAGAGATAACCTTTCGCGTTGCTTTCTTTTTATTCGGCCTTTATGGCGCGACATCTATGCAGTGACTATGTGTGCTTTATTCACTTGCCATGAGTGCGAATCAAAGACATGAATCTTCTTTCAATCCTACAGTTCTTGACTTCTGTATAATATGAAAAAAAAAAAGCAGTCTACAACACAGCTACGGCTTCAGTGAACACAGTTGCTAGAACTCTCTTCCTTCTTTGCTTCAATGTCACATCACAGCGTTTATTGGTGACATTAAATAAAAAAGATATCTTTGATATTGTCGCGGGCGAAATGGTGAACGATAGGTAAGGAGGAATAAAAATATTTATCCGTGGCCTAAATGCCCCACTCATTGGCATTCATTGCTTGAATGCCGGGTGCATGTCCTCTTGTGTTGCTAAGCTTTCAGACAAACTGTGTGGCTTGACCGCTTGGATCATGCCCTAAGAATTTGGTATCTTGGTTCTCTTCTTCAAAAGGGATAAGGACACACAAATGTATGTTCGAAGCGAGGAGGGTTTGGCACATTAAGCTTACAGAGGGGTGAGGAAATGGGAAGGGGGAGGGGGGGGGGGGCTGTAAGAACGGAATAACATTTGACCACACCAGACTTGAACATTAAATGCACAGAGGCAACTAACAAGAGAAAGAAAGTAAATGAAACAAAAGGAAATAATTTCTAGGTGTCTCTATGGCAGATAAGTTGCCGATAGAGTCCGCAAGGCTAATCCCAGAAATAGCTTACAATAACTTCAACTTCAACGCAAAAACAAATGGATGTTGAGGCTTAAGTCTTCACACTTCAAGATCAAAATAATTGTTGTAGAAGACCTTGCACAGGGCGATACGTCGTCAACAGTCAATAGAACGTTCTGCGATCAGTCGTGAGACGTGTCAGCACACGTACGAGCGTCGAAGCGAGCTTCGTTGTCGTTTTCCTTCCTGCCCGTCACGCGCGTTGAACATGCTTGTCGTCGTTCTCTTCAGCAACACGCGCTGAACATACCAGAGCCCAATACCTGTTTTACATAATCTAGGTTACTTTCTAACTGTCTCTCTTGTTAGTTATGGTGATTTCTCTTTGAGGCTACTCGTAGAAGAACTGTTAGAAAACAAGGACGACAGCTTGCACTTTCTGCCGGGTCGACACGCGAAGCCGCTGCTTTGGATCCATATTCATCAATCGACCGGCCGTATGGTGGAAATATAAGGGTCTCCTCCTGAATTTTATGAGGCTGAAGCTCGAGCACAACCTGGTTCTAGCTGCTTCATGTGGTATATGAATAAGGCGGCGAAGGCGCTCTGCATGTCTCACTAGCCATTAGTAGGAGGAAACAACTTACATTTCTGTCAGGACGTGTCTGGTATCGCATATTATTTGGCACCAGTTTGCCTTCACTTTAACGCTGGTGAGCTTAACTATGCTTCCCCACAACGTACGTAAAGGACTCATAATTAAAAAATCGATGCAATTTTCTCCCCTTTCTAGTCGGCTGTCTTCGTAGACGGCATAAATGGAGCGTGTGCGAGTACAGAAAGCACCCTTGTAGCTAGCCACGTTCCATCACAGGGCATCAATGGTGGGTGCAGTTATTGGCTTATGGTTTTGCGCTGGCTGCACCCAATTTGGTCATGCTGGTATCCCAAGTGAGGCGTTTTACCATGGTCTCGACAGAGGAACCGGTCGAAGGCACAACGCTGTTTACAGAGATAGGGACCAACGTCTAGCGGCTGCCTTCAGGCTGCTTAACGAAACGCTCTTAGAAAAATGGAAGAATTTAATTTGCCCCCCCCCCCCCCCATCCCTCCAAAAAAAAAAAAAAGGAAAGAATGTAAGAGAGAAATTATACTCATATTTGATAGAAAGCAAATACCAAAAAGTGTTGCTCTCGTCTCCTTCTCAGTCTGCTATAAAGTATGGAAAAGTAACTATACTGTAAGCTGAATGCATGGACGCCGATGCTGCAACATGAATTATTCAAACATAAATATAAACACAGCTTTAGTTCAGAGAGACCTCGGAGACAAATTGAAAGTGGCATGTGTCTTTATTTAATTACTGCTTTCTTACTAGAGGAAAGGCTTTAAACGGCAATAAAGATTTTGCTACAAAAGTGTAAATGCTATACACAGCTGCTTCCGCCAAGCGTCGGTCCAAATAAACTGACTACTAGAGTGACGTCAGCAGTCTTTCATTTAGGACAATTAAAAAAATGAGAAGGGAGGGGGGGGGGGGGGGCGAGGCTAGCTGTTGTTGATTTCTGATATATTCGTCTTCGTCATTGATCAACTATTACTTTTCATTTTCGAAATCAAAGGTTCACAATAGTGCGGAAAGAAAAAAAACGCAGTTTTTAAATGCAACTTTCTAATCGATAAACGCAATGTTTCAGCCGAGCCAAGATAAACGTGGCCTCAAACGAGCGGGTATTTTATCGAGCATTACACAAAAGTAAATCGATTTGCAGAGCCCTATATTTCTGTCACCAAAATTGCTGACGTCAAACATTGGTCCTCATTTTTGAAGCAGTTGTGATCCACCGCCATTGCTTATGATATTTTCGACCGCTTCCTATTTGTCGGCAGCTTCGCACCTTCTTACTGGACTTCAATATACTCAATAACAAAAGCAAAGTTATGTTGGTTTTCTTTTTCGAAAGTTTTTAAAGTCATTTTTCCGCCTCGGTTTTCTTCTGCGATTCTTAGCAACTGCTCTTTAGCGGAACTATTTCGTATGTTTCATCTTCAGACCAATGTTGGGGCTACGGAAGGGGGGGAGGGGGGGATATGTGGGAACACACCTAAGCTTTTCTTCAAGGGTATGACGCGACATTGGCTGCCATCTGCTGGCTCCCATTGCAAATCCTCGTCTCCGTGCATGCCCATTTAGTCTCGTATTTGATTATTATTTTGATTTGTGCCGGTATTATTCCAAACGCACTCACCAGCAAACAGTTGTACGTAAGCTAACAGAACATATGAAGGTCCCTCCGACATAGTCATAAAACCGCGCTTTATTCAAACTGTGAGATAGTGGCTACATGGCCTAACGGTAGCATATCTAACTCGGAATCCATCCGAGGGCCCTGCAGATCTGGAGTCCTGTCTCACCCTCTCATCTCTAAGGAAAAGCCCACATAGGCATCTTCTGCTGACTATAAGCTTTGTTAAGAGGTTTTGTGACGTCATACAACCCCAACGATCGGTTAGTTCACGTTAATGTCACCTGCCAACTACCATCTCCCAAAGCCATTCACGTGATTTCTCGCTCAGTGCACCGACTCCGATAACAACGACGGTGGATTTTCCAGAAAGTGGGACCTTTGACGCTGCTGTTTTAATATGCCCAACGTATCATTACCGTCTCCTCTCTCCGTCCTTTGTGGCCACAGTAGACTGGGCGGAAACTTGAAGTCGCTCATGCACCATACAATGTTTCATTTTGCTAACGTTTCATGTTTGCTGCCCCGCAGAAACAAACTCTGTGTTGACACGTTTACAATGAGGTTTTTAACGAAACCTTCAAAGATCCATTGTTTATCCCTGCTTAGTGTGGCTTAGCTCTGGTTAAGCCTGAGTGATTGCGAAAGCAATACCTCCCTGGAATTGGAAGAATGGAGCGCCCTCACGCGGCGGGCCGAGGAGGCCGTCACGTGGTAGACGCCGCGCCGAGCGAAGGAACGACTACGGCCGAAGAGACGATTTGGGACCCCTGCTCTCCTCTGGTCGGCACATCACGCTGTCACGTGGTAGCCGCCGCGCCGAGCGAACGAACGACTACGGCCGAAGAAACCAGTTGGGGCCCCTGCTCTCCTTTGGTCGTGACGTCACGCTGTCACGTGGTCGTGCGCCGCAGCTGCGAAGGAACGACCTCCGCCGACGGCAGAAAAGTGCTAGCAGTATTGCTTTCGCAATAAAAAAAACAGGCACAATGCGGTGTCAGAAGCGAGCATAAATCCCCCCCCCCCCCTTCAAAAAAAAAGAAAAAGAGGAATGTAGACAGAGACTTCCAGTGAGCTGCTTCAGCAGCAATTGCGTTCGCACAGCAAGTATACACAAAAGTATTAGCAACTAGTTTCTGACAGCAACAGTGTTCTTTCTACGCGCCTATCACGCCGGCATGATTGTGCTGGAATAGGCAGTGTACGGAAAAAAGTGCCTATCACTGTTGAAAAATAACACTGAGATCTTTTTGCTTTATTTTATGCGTTCCATGTCTAGCAACATCTTACTCCCTATGCCACTCTCAACTATTTCCATTATGTGGTACGTGTTCGAGAAAACGCTGTACGCAAACAGAAAAGAAAGCACGCTAAGAGCGCTAAGCCACTTGTCACGAGATCTTTGAAGACGACATTTCGAAATCATTCGGTGCTTATTGACGTGAAAGCCCTCGTCGTTTCGTTCCTGCTATTTTCTTTAAACTTTACCTCTTAGTAAGGCGAGTTTACATCCATGTCTGTTCTGCTGCATTTTAGTTTTCTTAAATGCAGTTGACTTTCTTCAGTTGAGTTTTCTTGCAGTTGAGCTTTCTTAAATGCATGTTGTTTATTTTCTTTTTACATATATGTGAAAAACAAGGTGTTAAAATAGTGAGACCACCCTCTCCCTATTGCAAGCAAATACATATTTCAAGAGGAGCGGACTAGATGGCCATGCAAAACAACGGCAGTGTTTCTTTCTTGGGCCTCGAATACTTCAGTCGCTGAAAAGGGGAAAAAAGACAACAAACCAGCAATGTATGTATTACAGAGGAGGTGTAGTAGCATAGGCGCGGAGAAAGTATGTCGCAATTCGTTCTGCCGTCTGCAAGTTCGTGAATTGTCTTCGAGTTTCTTCTTTCTGGTGCATAATCAGTAAACTGACGTTGGCGTGCAGCATTACATCTGGTATAACTGTCTACGCAACCTCTACAAAACAAGACAGCGGCAGGCGCGCCGAGAAAGCGCAGAGAATACGCTGAAAAGCTCATTACGAGTCTATCGAGTCTATCTTCAGCAAAATCAGAGGAAGAAGGGCATTTAAAGCTGCTTTCTTTTCTATGTAGGTGACACTTTGATGGCAGCACCCGAAATTGGACGCGTAAGTAATCATTCATTATGCTCTGCGTTTTCCGCGAATTTCCAAACGCGCTATCTCATGAACAGTTTCGTTCTAAATTTCTGCGCTCGTCTTCTGCGCCAATACATCCGCGAAAACAAAATGGGAGCAAACAAAACTCGTTTTTCGCGCCACCTCCTCGACTTCAAAGTCCCGAGACATTTCCGACTTGCTTTCTTTAAGCGGCCCCTGCATCGCGATGGCTCGCCGAGGTGGGAAGGCGTTGCAATTTGAATAATGCCATCGATTTAGCGGACTCCAAATTGATTCCTCCGAGAACGCCAAGGAGTGATGTGCGCATTTCTCACGGCTTGTTTGTCCCCAGCCAGCGCCCCCTTCACTTCCTGTCCTCCTCTTCCCCTCGTTCGTTTCGGTTTTCGCCCGAGAGACCAAGGCGAGGCCTCAGCTGCAGGTTCACGGATGAACTGCGCTTCGATCTCACAGCGGCCAAATTAGGCTTAACTGTGGCGCCGCTACGCTTGAAGACGGCTGTTTGGTGAGCGGAGAAAGCGGTCCCTGTGCTCTCCCACTTAGGTCGATGTGAGTCTGGAAGAAAAATCTTTCCTCGCGAAGACAATGGCGCGGGCTTCGAGAGGAAAGCATAGGCCGGGGAGCCTAAAGTAGATTAAGAGGAGTGCGCAAGGGAAGGGCGGAAGGAAGAGGAGATGCGGGGACAATAACGGGAATCACTACAGGGCCGGCACAAAATCCCAGCCGTGTTCGACACTCACTGATCTCGGCGCTTCCGGCATTTGTCGCCTAGGAAGACGACAAATTTGAGGGAAGCAGGCGCCGGCGCCTTTCATTGAGTTTCTCTCTGTTGTGGCGACCATTCTTACTTTTTCTCCTTTTGTCGCCTCCGTCCCATCTTCGTCGTCGTTGCGTCGGAGAATGGAACACGCCACACGTGTTTGCTTTCGCGCTGTAGCATGCCGAGAATTCCTTTCATGGCTTGTCCTTTCGCGTTCCTTTTTCTTGTCTTGCCCAATATTTCATCCCTGCATCTCTCGCTTCGTTACTTACATACCTCCCTCTTCTCTCACAAGCCTTCTCGCCCGCCTTTATGCCGTCGTAAAAAAGGGAGTTGGCGCACACAGCTTATTACGGCTGCGTCCGCCTCGGCCATAACTTGGCTGCGCGCAGAAGACAGTGTAAGTTGGCGTCCTTCCATCTCCTCCCGGTGGGCCACATTGTTGCTGTCACCCGGGGAGCGGCGACGCTTTTCGATCAGCACTTGCTGTTTCTCCCAGCGACACTGGGAAGAGAACAAATGAACGCGGATCGAAGAAGCGAGAAGGTATTTGTGTGTTGCTGGCGGGGTAATTCGCAGCGCGTTCTTGCCATAGCTCGGTCAGCACGGCGTCGTCGCCGACAGCGCCGGCCGCCGCTGACGCGTGTCGGATGCGGCGCTTTTCCCGTCCTCCCATTTTCATCCTTCTCCTCGCGATCCCATTTTCCCATCTGCCGTTAGCGACATCGTCCAGGCGCCAGATTGTGCAATTATGTGCGTTAACTCAATACGCCGCCGATACTACCCGTCAAGTTAGCCAGCGTGCATTGTCTCAGCGTGCCGTCTCGGGAGTGGCCGGCGCTCCGTCAACATCGGCCAGGCACTCTTCTTCCTTCGTCGATTTCTTCTTTTGCGATGAGCGACCTGCAACGCATCGGCAGCAGTTTCCGTGTGCGTCCTCGGCTTCCCGGAGTGGGAGAGCCTCATCGATTGCTGATTGTGTCGTAACTTGCCCGAGTGGAAGGAGAAAAACGCGGCAAAGTGTTTTTCTTGCAACCTGCTCACTTTTCCTTTTCCCCAATCACACAAAAGTTGTAATTGGTTCAAACGTTCTTACTAATCATCTCAGGATTGATGCCGTTTATTTTTCTCACCTAACGCTTCAGCAGTGATTATCCGCCTACCCTAGCGGGTGTGAAAACGCGGAAAACTTACTACCTGAGTGTAAACTATGTTGTTTAAGCGCTGAATACCGTCAATACGTTTTCTTATCCTCGTCTATTACAAATCAATCGGGAAGTTTTTTGATCGGTGCTACTATGCTCTTGCGTCATTGATGAAGATATGCGCAACCTAAGAATAGTGCAAGATATCTGCAGTAGTACAACGTGAAAAAAAAATTACAAAACAAAATGTATGTCAACGTGCGTCAATACTTGCATGTCATGAACTAAGAGGAGGCAGTATAAATCTGCACAGGTAGCACAATATTGATAGTAAGTGGAGTAGAAAATTTGGCAGGTGCGTGTATACGGGCAGTGCCATAAGAATGCGCCCCTTTGGCAACGCGCAGAAAAGTAGCACTCTATGGCACTAGGAGCAGGTTACGAACAGAAAGAAATTGATGTAAATAAAGGAAATAATTGACGGCTAATATTTAGACAAAAAACACGTTTACAGGGCTCTGCAAAAAAAAATAAAACTTATTTCAAAATGTCAAACGAGCAAATAACAAAAATGCTTCTCTCAAGAATCAACTGGCCCAAATGCTAGTTCTTATGAAAAGAACATCAATTCTCTGTTTTATGTATATTTTCTTGCATACTGTAACTTTTCCACGCTATATTTTCTTTTCTCTTGGCCACTCCTGTTCAGCACAGACCTCGGAATGTGTTCATCTCCGTTGAGCTTCAGGAGCCCTACTGATTGATACATTTGTATTCAGCAGCTGAATTGAAACGAAATTGGGTGACTGGCATGTGGACCTGAGAAGATAAAACGGAACGCCGAGATGCGTTATTTCGCACTGGCGCAAGCAGCTTAGTCTTGAGCAATGCGATGTTTTATTCATGTTTACAACGTTTATAGCTGTCATCGTCGGCAAACTCACTGGAGCATTGTTCCGAAATAGCAGAGCAGTTGAAGCTGAAACTCGCGCTATTTTTTGTCCGAAAGGTAAAATCGACGCCCCTCCAAGGTGGTGCAGCGGTCAAGATGCCCGACTACTGTGCCGGAGTACTTAGGTTCGATCCCGACCGCCGGCGGCTGCGTTTCGATTGAGGCGAGACGAATAGGCGTCCGTGTGCCGTGCGTTGTCAGCGCACGGTAAAGATTCCCAGGTAGTTGAAATTACTCCGCAGCCCTCCACTCCACATTCCTCCCATCCCTTACGGAACTATTCAGGTGCCCTCATAATCAAGTGTGACAGATACAGTACCTTTTCCTTTCCGTGAACCAATGTATAAAGTAGAATTCATCGTGTACGAAGAAAAACATTCCTCAGCATTTCGGGTTGGGATCAAATTCACGCCAATGCAGAGCCTATATGTTCACAGCCTGACGCTCACAGACCAGCCTTCAAAAGCCACAAGCTGTTTGACATGGTTTCTCAACAATCACTTTCGTTCATTAGTCGCACAAGCTAGGGATTTTGTGGATGTATTAACGACATGGCGATGCACAGACCGCGCTTCTCGAAAGATTGGACATCGTTTTTCAGTTTTTCAGACAACACGGGGTGGCGCATCGAATCACTTGGTGAAAGCAAACAAATAAGGGCAAATTACGCTCTCATGTCAGACTGATGACACAGCGATGCTGCTTGCGTTTGGTTCGACTAAATCATACGTGATTATACTTCAAGACTCTTCATTTCTCTCTGCTGTCGCAGGCGGAGAGGTGTGACAGATACGGCACTTTTTACTTCCTGCAACCCTATTTGAAACGTCACTGATTCCTGCTTTACAGCCTCTGCTGCGTTTGCCGCGTCTGATTCTGCATGTTGTGTGGCGCGGCGTTCTAAGGAGGAGGCACAGCACGGATGCCTGCATCGAATGCCCGGTGAAGTCAACTTCGTGTATGCATGATTGGTTGGTTGGTTGATTGATTGATTGATTGATTGATTGATTGATTGATTGATTGATTGATTGATTGATTGATTGATTGATTGATTGATTGATTGATTGATTGATTGATTGATTGAAACTTTATTTGCCACCAATTTAGGAGTTTTAATACTGTTCTTAGAACCCGGAGATTTAGGGGGACTCTTGATCATATAACTTTGTATATTCGTGAATTCGTGAATCGCTAGGGAAGTCATAGGTCATGACGTCACGTCGGGTCATGGCGACGTCATGGTGACTTCAATGCTGCGAGCACATTAGGCTGCGCACAACCAGCAGCAGCCTAATGTGTTCACAGCAATGGCGTCACCATGGCGTTGCCGTGACCTGACGTGAAGGGGTACTCTGGATCATATAATCTGGCAATGTCTTGATTCCCCTGGCGCCAAGCAAAACTTAAATAGTAGAGAAGTCTGAGAACTGCTACTGCGAAGCGAGTTCCCCGTCAACCAGCAGCAAGCTATCCGCCTGGCGGCTGAAGCCGCGAAGAAACACTGTCATTTCGCCTGTCTTTAGTCGCGGAGGCCCCGGCCTTCGTCCCATAGGCCTGCGTGCCGGGTGCAGGGAGTAGGGGCCCTCCTACATCGGTGGAAAAATAAAGTTCTTAACAACAACAACATATTAGGCTGAGCACGGTATAAGGAACAGCCTCGGTCTTAAACAGCATCGCTGTTAAAACGTCGACAGAGATTGCACCCGCCCAGTAGTATAGTGGTTAAGGCGCTCGGCTACAAAAGCAGATTTCCCGGTTTCGAACCTTGCCACGGTGGTCGAGGTTTGATGGAAAGGAGATACAAAATAGTTCGTTTGCTGTGCGACGTCAGTGCGCGTTAAAGACCGCCAGGTGGTCGAAATTATTCTGGAGCCCTCCACTGCGGAATATCTTTCTCTCCTTCTTTCACTGCCACCTTCCCTCTGTTTCTTACGGTGGGAGTCGGGTTTTCACTAAGAAATGGGACATATACTGTGCATTTCCTTCCTAATACAGAAAATTTTCTATTTACATTTGATAAAGAAAGGCACGAACGAAAACTGCTTCAATAATTATCATAATCATATGTCACCCTTCATATTTGTGGCGATTATTCTGCTCGTCCACATCGCACGTTCCATATTCGGTTGGGGTGAGGACATGACAACCAGCTTGTGTCTTGAAATTGTGGGACGAAACCCGATTTCGATGCTGAAGCAGTACGTATCCCGGATGACCAATCAGAAAGAAGTTCGAGTGCCACCTTGAGCGTGCACGTCACCCGGCAGACACCGGTTTGAATATCTTGAATAGCAGAACGCATGTCTGGGCATACTTGTAAGGTGGTTATGGGATCTATTTCACGTTGGCGCCTGCCCTGGGCGACGATATATTCGCGACATATGCACATTGGCTTCCTTTATACGATGCATTTCCGCACGTACACTCACTTAGTGGCGAAGCACCCTTTACAGGCATATTGGTTAAAGTCTAATCGAGTGAAACTAAAATTGTTCGGATAAAAGGAAATGACCTCCGCTCGTTAGTGCTTTAGGCCCTCTGAAACAGAAAACATGGCCAACGGGAAAATTCTTTGAAAAGAAGAGGCCGACGATGACATAGCATAGTGAAATTTAGGTGCAATACCGAAAAAATTCCCTCCCCTCCCCCTTCCCCCATTCCTCTTTTGCCTTAGCAATATCTACATCGGCAAGTCGAACATTGTTCGAGGATTTTGGGTTTTTCTTACAGAAAACGTAAAATTCTTATCAGTGGAATTTAGTTCGGAATGCATTAATCAGCCAGTTTAATAAGGAATGCAGTTTTTATTGTTTTTGAGAACAGGAAACATCCGTAGCAGCGCCGTCAACGCCTTCATGGTGCGGCGAAAAAAAAGCACAGACGCAAAATCGTGCGTTTCACCAGTACACAGAGAGCCTTCTGATATCTCACGCGATAGCGTATACTTAACATTTCGATGGCGTATTTAGGGCGAAGCTTAAGCGTCCTTCTGATTTTTTCGAGATTCAGCTAGGCAGCGACTACCGTTTTCTAGTCACAACCTCTCTGCGTTCATATAAACTGTGCGTTGTGGGCTCGTGTCTTTGATTTATTTAATGAGAACGAAGTACCATTTATTTACCTAATATTTTATATTTATATATTTCAATAATTATGACCGAATTCGTACCACGAGTTCGGCAACTTGTTTTAAGCCTTGTGTACTCGTTTTTTCGTCGTGGTTAGGTGTGGGCACCGAATAGCGTCCACAGTATTAGCAGCGAGGGGAAGCAAGACGAGCTGAAGCCGTAGATCGCGGGCATCTGTTTTCGCTCTGGAACGTTCTTCCGTAACAAAGTTGTTTGGGGTGCGAAGGCCTGACGCTTGCCTCATATTCATGCTCATATTATACGGCACCGGCGCGCGTGCCAGCACGCTGACGAGAAGGGGCGGAAGGGGGCGACGCGGACTGCTGCCAAGTTGGGGTCGTCGGCGAGCTCGCGTCTCTAATTAAGCCCAGAGTAGGTTCTCGTGTCCGCCGTGTCCACGGTGCGCCTAGCGTCGAATGCTCGGATCAGCGTTTTTGTGGCGGTGGCCTGAGCGCGCGGAGCTCGAGGGAAGTGCGTTATCATAACAAGGCTCGAGTCTGCGCGCCATCTAGCGTGATTAGCCGCGGACAGCGCGCAGCGTTGCACTCCTGCGGCATGCGGCGCCACACCGCTGGCGCGGAAGTCCGGCGGATCTCGGGCGAAACCTTTCACGATCTCCTCTTTTGTCATCTCGTCACAAAGTTTGCGGGACTGGCCACGCTGGATAATATTGTCTGCGCTGCCTGCCTCTCTCTGACTGTGTGTGCGTCTTCGCTGTGGGTCGCTATCTTGTTTTTACTCGCACACGGTAGTAAACCTTGGTCACTTGACACTAGTACGGGAGACCTGCGGTGCGAGCGAAGACCTTGCTTTCTTTTTCATGAGAACAAACCTTTATAGTCCCGCTTGAACACATCCCTCCTCCCCTTCACTTGATACTAACGTGTGGTTCTGCTTATTCTTTGATTTGTCTTGTAAATCCGCACGCCCTTGAACTAATGAAGGGTCATGCTGGAATAGTTTTGTTGAGTTGCGGACTTCATTCGCATGACAATCTTTGGCCTAACTGCAAAGAGAAGGTAGGAAGATTGGGTTCTTGAGAACACAAAACTAAATGAACATGTCTCCAGATCGGAGCTATAGTAAAGCCTTTTCGGCTACTTGAAGACGTTTGTTCCTCCGGTATGGACTTAATGCAAATGTCCCTTTTGGTATATGAGAATGTTTCAACGCCAAAAATGTTGGTAACTCTCATAAAATACCCCCGTTCCCCATTACGTACCGTGCTTTTCTGTAGGAATGAAGTCAAGTGTCAAATGTGTCCTCTCTTGTAGATATATATACTCTGAATGGTCAGCCTCTCAACGCGTATCCTTTGAGGAAAGTATACTGCCAAAGATTCCTCAAGTATATTCACTCTAGGAGCTTAAAACTGTCATCGGGCCAATTCCACGAATAATTATAAAAAGCTTTGTTTCGTCGGTACATATCAATTTGGACCAATAAAGCAATATGAAGTTTTAAAACAAGCTCTGCATTGGTGCGCTGTGAAGCATCGGAACAGACTGCTGGAAATGCCGCTGATGATATGCTCTAGTAGTTAGCGTTGCTTGGTCATAATCCTAGATTATACGGTTGTTGAGGAAGTTTCGCGCATACTCTGTGAAAAACAGACGCACATCCAATCCAGTGAAGGCAGGCAACTCCCGCTGCTGCTAGTGCAGCTTGGGGTACGACCGCACGTGCTTCTCAGACCCCCCAAACCTGTCTGCATGGTGTGCGTTTATCTATGCTTGGCGTGGCGTTGATGTAGCCGCAGCGCTCGTGTACGCGGGACTAGAACTGAACAACGCACTGTGGAGTCGTGTCGGGCGTGCGAATTGTTCCGGCACGCGCAGCGGTGAAGGGCAAGCGGTGGTTACGTGGGGCGAGTGAGAACCGCTGTCCCCGAAGGTGGGCCGAGAGAGCGGCGGGTGAAGAGGTGTTTGCGGCGCCAGCAAATGAGTTCTGGCGGGGCCACGTACTAGACGCCCCGATGGAGCGCTTCCTCCTCGCCTCAATGTGTACTAGCGCTGAATTCGAGGGTCACGGGAGGGGGGGGGAGGGGGGATGAATGTTCGCACGATGGTGGAGGTGCCTTTTTTAAATTCACACCCGGTTTCTCTCTTTTCTGGAGCCCAGTAGTGTGTAACGTTCTAAACTCCACTTGCTTGACACATAGTTGTTTTACTGCGTACTACGGTACGTGTACACCACTCTGAGTTCAGAAGCGCTAAACACAGCTCTCCTATAACGACTACGTATTATTGGCAACTAAACTGCGTTACTGAGCAAATGCCGCGTTTGCCTGGTAGTGAACACCGACATCTGAGAGGTGGGGCGACCCTCGTTCGGAAGTCTTCCGGCCGAACCTCAGAATCCTCCGGCCTTCCAGTGGTGGCTGTATTGCGCGAACCTTAGCGCGAATGCGAGTGCAGGCGATGACTGCATTACGATTAGGATTTGCGCGCTCGCACAATGGTACAAAGGGTGTGCGATTAGGGCATTCTGTCGTTGGGCGGGCTCATGATCTAGATCTCTAGATCATATCAGGCAGCGGTACCAGCATTTAGCAGCTATGTTATTCGAGTACATAAAGTATTTTATAACGAATATAATAACGCAGCCCGGTTTGCCGAAAAATAACGCACAGAACAATCTCTTTATTGGCGTAGTCATGCAAAAACCTTCAATACCTGCTCTTTCAAAACTGAGTGCGTGCCTCTTAAATGCTATTTTAACGCAGAGTTTAAGTTTAAATGAAAATAGTATCGCTCCCAAAATAAGTGATCCCATTCCGTGCATTTAGGGCAAGTGCGGGACGTTTTTGTTTTGTTTTATGTTTTCATGCTTGAAATAGAAAAACGGAACGAATGCGACGGACAAAAAGGAACATACTTCCAGGACATGTTTCTTTTTATCGTAATGTTTTGTGAATTAAAAATCTAAATTGAACATTACAGCGACACGAATAATTCATTCTGTGCTGTTGAAACTAGCTCTTAAGATCCATTAAATCTGACGCGCTACAGCGAATAAGTCTTTCTAATTAGAGGATACTGGGCCGCTGTTGAAGTGCTTATGGACATGAGTCAAATGGGCATTTTATGTCTCACTACTATGTGTAATGAGTAGGATTTCTGCCAAAAACGGATATCATATTCTCAGACTCACTCTCACCTGTCATTCTGCATTGTATAAACTTCTCGGCACCACGATCTCGCATGAGAAAAAAGGAGAGGCATTTAAATTTTAATCAAACATTGAAACTCAGCAGAATCTTCCCTCGCTTTCACAACATTCGAAAGCCGTCTGCGTAGATTGCCAAGTGTACACCGATCGCGCGAACAGAAGACACGCGAAAAGTTCGCGAAAACAAACTTTCTCATCAAAAATGACCATTTGCCACTTGTTTGTGGCGAGTCAATGCGACGAGAATGGTTAAATACTACGCGCGCTTGCCACAAATAATCCTCGGAGAATTTATAATTTTCTTTCCACTGACAGGCTAAAATTCGCAACAAGGCAATGTCGCACAGAACAGGCACTCTGCGCGGGACGGCAAACGAGGGAACGGCTCCCCGGTTTTATCAAATAAGATATTTTATTTCTGTAATTTGCTCACCTTACTCAAAAGTTTAATGCAGCACCTGCCCGCTCACCACCGAAACTAAAAATTCACCATTCACTAAACTCCGCTTGGCCGCTGCAACTTCTAAAGAATTCATGTGCGCCACGCGAGGGTAAGGCTGTTGTAGCCGCTGTTTTACTTCGGACCGGTTTAGTTTATCACGCCCATCAAGGACCCCTGGCACGTGGCGCGCACTTTGGCAATTTATGGAAGGAGCACCGAGCGCCTATTATTTGAGAAGAACATACGTACACTGCGGAGTGAGAGACAGCGTACGAAAACTGCTGTGACAGCACGCGTATCACGAACGTTGCATCGGGTATTGCTCCCACCCTTCCGTTAGGTCAGGATACTAAAGGGCCGAGTGAACCACGCATTACTCAATTTTGATGCTCTCTTTGCTTCACATTTTACGCAGGTCTTTCACTCATCCACAATTTAAAAAGATAAAGGGACATCAGAAACAAATACATCGATCTATTCCCCCACCCACATTTTTTTTTTTTTTTTGCAAAGATCAAATGCAGTGCTATTTATGGCCACGCAGACGTCTGTTCGGCAATGAAATATATATTTCGTACCGTGTATATTAGTTATAAAAGCAGACAATTCTTTTTTTCTTTTCCACTCAATTCACCCTCACAGTAGAAAAAAAAAAAGAAACAAACTCCGTGATCGCCATTTGGAGGTAGCCTAGCCTCTGAGATCTGCGTTATAGAACGTACTGACATTGCCGCAGTTCATTCTCAAAGCGGCCGCTCGTGGCGATACGTGTATTTGCTTTCAATATTTCTATATTACTTCTGCTTTGTCTTCAGTGAGTAGACTCTTTGTCCTGGAAACACGGCAAAGCATCGATTCAGACCAACTTATGTTTGTACTCTTGTGTCTTTGATTGTCTAGCTGACAAAATCGGAAAAAGAACCCTGCCAACCTTTATTAACAAAAAGAGCGCGAACAGGAACCGTGCGTTTGTTCGCGCTGATTTTTTTTTTTTTTTTTTTGATAATGTATCGCCAACTCGCCCGCTTAACTATCCTGCAAACAGGAAGACACAAGACAAGATAAAAGGAAGATACAGGATAAGTTCTGGCTCACAACTCAGCCTCGGCATTTAATCCAAGCCCCAGACAAAAACAGATGCGACGAAAACGAAGCTTTTGCGTGAAACATCCCTGGGTTCATCTGCTAAGCAAAAAGTCACTCAAAAAAGCCTCGAGCAACGATTGAAGGACAATATTGAAGTTTTTACTGATTGTGGATCTGGGCTAAAGTTTACTGTCAAAGAACCAGTGGACGATCGGTTGCAGTTTTTAGATTTATTGATTCAGTTCGAGGAGGGATTACAACTCGAGATCAGGGAAGCCCTTGCTAAGTCCTTGTTCGGGGCATTCCAAATTAGTGAAAAATGGGATGATCAGCACCATGCTTGCTAAATACGTTCAAAAAGTCTTGCTACCACGGCATGGGCAACAGTGTTGAACGGCAATTGACAGGAATTGCAAAGGCCCGTTATAGGAATTCCCTTATTAATGAGGCCTGTTCTAGTCTACTGAACAGCCTAAAAAGAATGGTCGGGCAGAAATCACTGCCCAGCATTGGTGAGAAGAAGATCAAAGTTGCAGTGGTACCGTATGTGCATAGGATTTCCCATGGCCTCAAGAATGTTGGCAAGAGATATGGTGTTGATGTTGCATTGACCGCCGGCTCAATACGAAGAGGATTTGCCCGGCTATTCAAAGGTAACGAGAATCTGAGAAGCAGGAATGTGGTGTTAAACATAGAGACCCCTTTATCAGCTGCAAGACTGGTGTTGTGTACAGGTTTCCAAACAGGGCGGTGTATTAACAAGAGGCTACAGGTACACCGAAACAACTTGGAAAGGGGCAAGGACAAAACTTTTCTGGTCTTTCATTGCCATTCTTGTGAGACAATGAAGAAGTGTACTACCCTATTTAACCAGGTTTGAATTCTGTATCGGCACACAGAAAAGTTGACGAGAGAACTGGTCAGAGCAAATTTTATTTCAAGAGATATCAAGTGCGTCAGCAAGACTTCCCTTGCTCTTTCAGGCAAAGAGGTTTCTTTTTAAGTGACTTTTTGTGTAGCAGATGAACCCAGGAATGTTTCACGTAAAAGCTTCATTTTCATCACATTTGTTTTTATCTGGGCCTCGGATTAAAGGCTGAGGCTGAATTGTGAGTCAGCGCCTGTCCTGTAGCTTCCTTTTATCTTGTCTTGTGTCTTTACGCCCATTGGATGTTTACCAACTCGCCCAACAAAGTATATTGGTGGGCATGCCAACCTTCTGACCTGTGTGGTAGACTCAGGCTAAAACTTCTCATCCGTTCAACTAAATAATTCTATTCACGCACATGAAACAGGCATTGGAAGCTGACGAAATAAAATACGAAGTATGTGTTGTAGTGCCAGTTGATATTTAGGATTTGTTCTTTTTCTAGCCGCGTGGTCGTCACGCCTCTGCGATAAGTTGACTGTTGCACATAAGCATAAAATTCGCGGTGCAGGTTGAAGTGTAGAGGGTTGCTACCACCATTGCGAAAAAGCGACGACCACAGCAATCAGGTGGAAAAGGACACCTTATGTTCGTAAACAACTTATCTCTATCTTTTAACCATCTCACGTTTAGCCCTATGATACGGTACCTATTAATTCTGGATAACAGCTCACTACCGATATTTACAGCTACTTGTATTGACTTCTTATATGTTCACAGTTTATGCATTGTGATGCCATCGTGACATGCAGAAGATTCTAAAAATTATATCATTGGTATACTTTAGAGAAGTATTTGTCACACTTACATTAAGAAGAACCACTCTGCAATTACCACTCCACATTTCAGCTGAATTCTGTACCACCACCATACCATTAGAGTCTCGTTTGGTTCAGAGAAGGTGTTCTTTAGAGCGCAGCTCAGTTCTCGTTCCTGGCTTGAGTGACATCGCCATCGCCGTCAGCGTCGTCACAAGATTCTGCTCGTCGTCCCGCGACCTGCCATGGTCATCCGAAACACAAACGTCTCGAACATTTTGACGAAAGTCAGCGTTGGAATACTTGAGGACCCCTTAATAATGCTATTGCGCCCCACACTTGAAGGCAAGGATTAAGTGTACCTGATCGAGAGCCCGGGCATTAACTATATTTCAAGCATTGCAAATTATGGCAAACATTGTGGACGGTACTGCTGTGTCGCATGGTGAGCGATGCGGGTAGCGGTGGAAAGCGGGAAAGAGGAAGAGGCGAGCGGGCGGTGAAAGTGAGCGTTGTGAGCGAAGCATCACGAGCATGCATCTGCCATGTGGGAGTTGGCAGGACGCATGTATTCCAGGCATGGAGGTGGTACAGATTGCTATTCAAATGCCCAGCTGCCAACTCGACAGCTGTCACAGGGGAAGGTGGCATGGAAATTGAGCTCGGGACATTTTAATCCCTACCCAGACATGCAAACCCTAGACGGCGCCAGGACTTTCAAACGGCTTGGTTAAAGCTGGGCTTTATATCTATGTCGGGTTGTCGTTCACATAATGTGGTAGCTTACTGCTTTATATGCTATATGTTGTTTGGTGGTAGCTTACTGCTTTATATGCTATATGTTGTTTGTGTAACGTGTGCTACTGCGAACAGCTTCAATGGGCATCGGATGGGCGGTAGTGGTAGAGTTTCATCCCGACCAGGTGTACAACATCAGTAACCTTGGGTCTGCGGCTTGAGCCATTTTGGGCGGCGACTTAACATTGTAAGCGACGTGGCTTCAGCGGCCGAGGACACGGTATGGGCTGTTCTATCCACGTAGTAATTTGTCACACAGCCCGCGGTGACGAACCAGCATTAAAATCCACACGTTGTCGCCAGACTCCGATAACATGTGCCCCTCTCTTTTGCCTTCTATTGCATATGTCTTTATAAAAGGGCTACACATGAAGGGAGTAGATATTTCACCGTGAGCAAAGTTCATGAAATGAATTGTAGGTCAGACAAGGGGGCCACAGACGGGGGCCATTCGAGCAATCACATCATGCGCTCAACGGCAGAGCTTAACGAATGGGCAATTTAGATGCAGTGAAATATGTTTACGCCGAAAAATAATGCGCTTACCTCACTCAAACGCTGCTCGAAGCAAGGTCATCGAAACTTGGCGACGGAGCCGACAGATATATATATATATATATATATATATATATATATATATATATATATATATATATATATATATATATATATATATATATATATATATATATATATATATATATATATATATATATATATATATATATATATATATATATATATATATAATGCGTCCGTGTTAATTTCGCATCCATTGTATCTGGTGTTAAACAGTCTAGGTAATAAAGGTGCAATATATGTACCCCTGAAAACATTCGATGTCTCTGAGAATTACTTTCAAGGCGAAAGAGAAAACTTTTAACCCTGCTGGTGACTCAGAAACAGTTTGACGGTAATTCTTAACCACTTTTTTTTTATTCCTTTTGTTAAGCAGACGTCTATCCATGAGGGCAACGCAAAAACAGGACAAATACCGAAAAAAAAAAAAGCAAATGTATGGGACCTTAGAATAAAGTTCTTCCTTTTTAATGAGTTTGGTTTGGGCGTACATTTCATTTATCCGGTTCCGTTCAGTCCACATTACTTCTCTTCTTTTCAAGCCAGCCTGCTTATCTCGAAGAAATTTGGAAAATTGTGGCTTGCGCCGCCAAAGGCCCTTGTTGATGGAGGACGGCATTATCAATGGCCATCTGTCCGTCCACGACCGCGAGCGATTTAATTTCTCCGCTGGCCCCTACCGTCGCCGCTGCTGCTGCAGAAGTATTTGCGCTGGGAAAATGGAGCCGCTTTGTGGCGCTCTGACCCCATAAAGCATTCCGCTGTGTTTACCCCGCGGCGAATTATTGAAATTATCTTTTCCCCAAGCAGAGACCGGCTGCCCGTCCCAGTCAGGTCTGGCTGCGCGATGTTTATTAAAGACATCTCACTTGGTCGAGTGCATGCGTTGGTGGGAGGGTTTTATTTGTACAGCGGTATCGGGAACGACTGGAGTGTATTTATTGAGTCAATAATCGTCCCGTGGAGAATCTATTGGAATAGAGCCACACATTTAAACAAATCTGTGAGGACCAATTTTTGGTCGCTGCCCAAGATAAGTCATCGTGGCATAAAAGAAGAATTTGGGAGTTTCTTGTCATCATTTTCGAATAATTGCAAGTGCATATTTATTCTGTCATAGTGCATTTCGGGCTATCTTACTACCCATTATTTTGAGTCTTAGATCTCAATCATCTTAAACTATTATTTTCAGCAGCAAATTTTATTTCCAAAAGATTGTGCAACGAAATTTTATCTAAGAAAGAAAGTGGTGTGGGCAGTAAATAAAGAAAGTATTGTCCTGCAGTTTTAGCTGCTGCAGTTACAGTCGGATACAAAACGGCACAGGTAAGCATATAGTAATAAGTGGGCCTGATCCATTTACGCTTCGTAATTAGGATCCATTAAGTGATGCCTTTAACACAGCACCTCGGCGAATGTACAAATAATCTGTGGCACAGCGGATATTATTTTATGATCGCTTTAAACTCCGCTATATAGTACGGTGCATATTCGCGGCTGCTTCTTCTGAATGACGTCATCAAGCGTGTTGTTGCAAGAAAGCGCGCTCAGCAGGGATTCGCTTGCACTGTCATCCGTAAATGGAAAGCCAGTTATAATTAACCTCCTCAAGGCTGAACACATCGACTCTTACATTTTTTCTCGGAATGCTGGCCTTGAGTTGAGTTTGAGGACAAAACTCGGACGGATCGTACACCGTGCAGGTTGCGTACGGAAGCATATTAGGTTCCAGCCTGGGAGCTGCTAACCGTGGAATGGTTACCAGTTTCGAATATGAATGATCTTTATCTGTCCAATGAAAAGCAGCGCGACAATTGATCTTGGTTTTCCCAAATATTTTAAACGCACCAAATGAGCTCGCGGTGTTAGCATCACATGAAGCCGATGTAAAGATGAGCCTTAATTCTTGAAAAGGTGACTACTTCCCAAAGTCGCTGGTACAAAAAAAAAAGGTGGCGGGAGCGAATTGAGAAATTTTTATCGGGCGAAACACTGTCTATAAGCCTTATATTTAGATTTTGTCGCTAAAAGTTAGGAATGCATGCTTTAAGAATGAATTAATACGCTTTTCGTGTACTCCGTATGTGACTTATGTCGCCACGCAGACGACAAACATTTCAAAATGACAGCTATAGGGCCATTAGAGTCTGGCAGAACGCTCACAAATTTGGATGGTAACTAATACTATCTATATTCACTTGTTTAGTTCCTTATTCTGATATTTTCTTTGTAGTTTGCCTCCATAACAAAGGCATACTTATTTGCTTCAAATAAAGCTATCTACACCATAAGATTGATGTCATCAAAGCCCGTCATTGCTCATGTCACTTCGTTGCCTGCACGAGTCACAGTAATTAAGAAAGCATTACGCTGTACTAAAGTGCCTTTGCTGCTACAAATATTAGGTTTCCTGCAGATTCACTGGTCTGTTTAAACAATACGTAACACAGTGTCCCTTGTTCCTGCACCAGTTTGTAAGAAATGAAACTTTATAATGAATGCCCCTCCCGTATTCTCAACAGCTTCACTACTATTGGGAGACCGCATACCCGTTCAGCACTCGCGATATCGTCACTGCGAACGAGTTAGCGCTGGTATCCGTCATAGCTCAAATGCTATCTGTACAGAGCGTATCCTCCGGTATTGATTAAACGTCTTCCTTCGCAACTCCCAGGGCGTCCGCAACTCGGGCGCCAGTCATTCGATCGCCTCGCGGATTCTCCGACATGTGGCGGCGGACTCATAGCGCTCCTTCAGTATACATGACCAAGGGAACGTGCCTCGAGGTGCCGTGGCACTGTCGGTGCTGTCCAATAGGCCCGCCACGCTTCCAGGGCGATGACAAGAGCTCTTTACTATCCGCAGCGAATGCCAGTGTCGGCGCAGATAATAACGAGCCCTCGCTCATTTCTGGCGGCTGCGGCACCCTGCAAAAGCGCCGGCGAGGCTTGGCCGGCCTCTTTAATATGTATGCTCGGGCGGCGTCATTTATTAACGGCCTACTCTCGTGATTTGCACCCGGCAGGCTACTGCTGTTGCTGCTGATGTTACGGCCACTTCCGGCGGCATCCTTCAGAGCCCGGCTTTCGTCTCAACGCTTGGTTACGCCGCCCGTTCTTCTCTTCGCTCGTAGAAGTCTCAATTCCACGTTTTTGAGCTACTGACTCGAACGAGCGATGCACTTAAAAGAGGAGTATCGGACAGCACGTTCTTTTGGTGCGCATTTATTATGAAACTGCTAGCCGACGTCGAATAATATTATTTTATTGGTTAAAAGATCTAGTTAGTTTGTTTTGCAATCTATGCTGTAGTGAGCCATTATGTATGCGTAAGTGTTCAAACTAAAAGTCTGTAGTTTTTAAATCTATATTTCGACCAGTGAATCAGGCAAGCTGATTCAAGCATCTCATCGTATTAGGCGACGACTTGTTTTGAGTCTGGTACTTTCCGTTAAGGGGTTAACATTTCCGAGTAATACGGCGCAGAGGATCAGCATGCATTTCGCACAGATTCGTGGATAATAACGTGCTGCAGATGGCTATTTCACTTCATTTCCGGCAAAATTATAAATGGCGACGCCTGTTACTTTCCCGTTGGCCAAGCTGCTGAAAACATTCCCGCTGAAAAGGAGTAAATTTGAATAATTTGTCACTTACGTTTTCCTGGCGGAGGTTGAAGCAAATACTGCAGGCGATAAAAGAAAGAGCCTTAGCCCAAACACTATCCCGTAAAGTTTTTACTTTTCAGCTGGGTAATGGAAATCCAGTTCTGATCGATTCCACCTCGATGATTTTTTTCCAGCGGATGCTTTTCGGTTGCAGGATAAAAGCGTTTCTTTCTTTCTCGTAGCTATTTCCGATGCAAGCATGAATTTCCCTTACTTTCTTTTGTAAGGACAGAAAAAAAAAAAAAAAGAAAAACGCCGCGACGTTTCTATCCTTGCCTATTGCATTGGAAAAGTGAACTTCGAGGTGTTTATATGAATGATAGCCTTTTTTTTTTCTCCTCCCGCAGTTTGACGTAATGAGGTTTACTTCGTTTCCTCTGCGTCTGTCGTTGGCAGCGGCCGACGTAAAACGCTTGCGCAATACGGCGTGAATTTTCTTCCCTACACTGGCTTTTCAATCAACGGCACAAAGCCTTGAAAGGTCTTCCGCTTGCAATTCATGATGCGCTAAGGCTCTCTCTTTGCATGCAGATTGACTCTATCCGCCGCGGTCCTGTTTATGTAGACCACTATGGTTGCCATATCTGATAGCAAGCTGCCGCACTTGCAGCTGGTTTCGTACTTTACATGGTTTCGCTTTGAATGGTGGTTCCTCTGTAATTCCAGTAGTCCATACCGCGCACCTCCTCCCCAAACAGTTGTTCTCGTCGCAGTGCATATATCTTCTGTTGAAGCAGGAGCGCTTTAAACGCCTGCATGTTTGCCTCACCGCAACCGCAGTTTTCTCTCCGTATATCCTGCCCACCAGTAGTAAACTACCAAAGTATAGGTCATCCAGGTACCATTGCTAAAAGCTAAATTAAGAAATATTGCGCAATTTCAAAGCATCTGCTTAAATTAGAGTAAAACCCAAACATTCGGGGCAAATTCAGAAAAAAAAACTTTTGAATGTATTTTATTTTCGCGTGTTGTATAAAAACCATCAATATATCCGCAATCTTCTCTCGTTGCTATTTTTTTTTTTTACAAACGGACGCAGTTGTTTTTTTGTTTTTTTTATGGGGGCCTACATTACTTGCTGCGAGTGCAGGATAAACCTCAAAAGCAAAATTTTTCTACGCATCGAAATCTTAAACCATTTCTCTCAACATGTTCATAAAAGTAACTCAAAATATTCCACAGAATGCACCCCCTATGTCGTTTTTTTTCTCGCAACTCCATCTGCTAGGCGCGAGCGCAGGAAAAACTTTGAAAGCAAATATTTGCGATACTCATCAGAAGCTTATGCAATTCCATGCAGCAACAACGGCCTAACAGTATTCAACAATATCCCACACTGGCCTCACGTGCCTCAACATTTGATGTCGTCAACCGGCTCTCTTTACGGCTTATTTTGTGGCTGTTTAGAATAACAAAATAGCCCATTGTGAAACCTAAAGGAAAACAAACACGCATTGAATATGACAGCAATTTATTTGATGGTTGTAAACTGTAAAAAAAAAGTACAAAAAATAATCCTGATAACGTAATTTAACCGATGTTTCAGCGTTCAAATATCTAGCGTTAACCCATTGCACGACAAAAGCTTTCTTTTTTATCTTATTGCCTTTATTTCGCAAACACTACAGGCTGGCCGAAATTTCAAAAGTGAGCCGGCTTACATGCAATACACAATTTCTAATACATTGATAAACTATAAGGTACACATGACTGAGGCTTGAAAACATCAATTATGCCTCCAATAATTGCGCAACAGAAGCGATGAGAACCGCGGGCTTCAATTTCGCTCCTTAATCGTTTTAACGATATTTCCGCTATTCGTTTCTAGGCGACGCTACTCAGAGGACTCTACAATTGAGAGAACAGGATCACGCACTGCTACGCGGCGCACATCTAGAGCAGAGTACATCCGGTCTAGTTAAACTCACTCCACCGTCGAGGTCCAGCTCAACGTGAGATCGGCAGATGTATTGGCAGCTTCGTCGATCGTTTTTCGAGGACGATGGTATTACCTATATCGAGCGGCTAGGTTCGATCCGCACCTCTGGATTAAAATATACGTTGAAAGCTTGGACCGATATTCTTGCGGTTCATGCAATCCGTAGCGGCGATACAGCATCGTCCTTGCGAAAGTGTCTCATCCCTATAAAGCTGCGTTCAGTGGCTGAGAGCCAATGTCGAGAAGCAAGCTTTGCCTTCATAAAGTCGGTACACACACATCGAGACGCCATAATTCCAACCTGAACACATATATTCACAGGCACCAGGAGTCCCCCTAATGTCCACAGGGTGACCGCACTGCATCTGTACGTAGTGTCGACGAACATTTCTGCGTCGCCACGAACGTAGTGAGTTGCTACAATCACTTGTTTCTATTAGAACGTACTACACCACGTCTTCCAAGGTCATTCATCTCCATCATCGTAACCTTGGCCTCGCCCTCCCCGCTTCGCGGCTACCCTTGCGCTCTCTTCGTGAGCTCCGTCAAGCTCTCTATGGTCCTCGACACGAGGTGACGCCATTTCCTGTGCCAGCTACAAAACAAAAAAGGCACTCTCGACCACCATTACACTGTAACTAACGCGATTGACGTAACGTGAACAAGCTGTGTAGGTTTAGGATAAAGAGGCTTGCCGCTTCCTGAGTGCGGAGCAGGAGACCTTTAGCTTGCTCGAAGCGCGTTAGTGAGGTCAACGTCACACGCCGTGCTATCATGTGACTTGCTCTAGGGGAGGATAACAGCTGCTTCACGATGATCGCTCCTCAGTCTCGCCATGAAGGGTGTGCCGGCTGGGCAGGCTGTACGTTCGCTTCAACGCAATTATCAGGCCGAATATGATTATCCAGCGTATGTAGCTTAGCGGCAAGGCTAATGATAAAGAACATAGCTGACTGCTTCACGGACCTCAAAATAATCTTCACAACAGTCAACTAATTGACCAAGACAAGCCGTGAGAGTTGTCATAAAACAAGCCTTTCATAATTGTAAAGCAAAGCATAACTGTGTTTACGGTTGCTTACGTTCGTGAAACTTGGTTCAAGCATAATTGAACCTATACCATTTCTTCAATGACCTTTCAGGTTGTTGTTTTTTAAGACAGTGACTAAAAATTTTTACTTCTAGCTTTAACTTATACGAGAAGCGGCGCTTCCTCGTTGAATGTGAGAGGGAGGGAGAACAAACCTTTAAAGATCGCTCGTGCAACAAGAAACATGCCAGGAAAGAAGGAGATACCAACGCAACGGGTCTCGGAATGTCATGCAGAAAGCAGTGCCTTTGTGAAACGCACCCCTCACGACACCGTTCCTTCCCAGTCCTTCACCCGCGTGAAGAGGGCACAGGTTATAGAAGAAGGAGGGCAAGCACCAGGACTTTAAAATCGTGCATTGTCTCGTTTAGTACGCGTAGGCCGTCATTGCATGTTTCCAGCCTCACGTGAATATGCTTTAAGTCTAGAATAGTCCGACTGTTTGATTTCAGTAATTCACTTGCCTCATGGTAGAGCCTGAATGGTAGGGTCTGAAAAGCTCGCTGAATGACGCGCTTCTGGTAGACGTTAGTGTTACTCTTGCAACCTCTAGGAAGGATCGATGGAGGAACTCACATTACCCTCCCGGGTTTCGGCACCAAAAGTATATAGAAGAAGGAGGGCAGGCACCAGGACGCCTCTACACTGCGTTTAATTCACGGCTGTCCACTCGATTCTCAATATGCCAACATGCGCTCAGTCTCTGCCGCACGATCTTCTTCTTCTTCTTCTTCTTCTTCTTCTTCTTCTTCTTCTTCTTCTTCTTCTTCTTCTTCTTCTTCTTCTTCTTCTTCTTCTTCTTCTTCTTCTTCTTCTTCTTATTCTTCTTCTTCTTCTTCTTCTTCTTCTTCTTCTTCTTCTTCTTCTTCTTCTTCTTCTTCTTCTTCTTCTTCTTCTTCTTCTTCTTCTTCTTCTTCTTCTTCTCCTCTTCTTCTTCTTCTTCTTCTTCTTCTTCTTCTTCTTCTTCTTCTTCTTCTTCTTCTTCTTCTTCTTCTTCTTCTTCTTCTTCTTCTTCTTCTTCTTCTTCTTCTTCTTCTTCTTCTTCTTCTTCTTCTTCTTCTTCTTCTTCTTCTTCTTCTTCTTCTTCTTCTTCTTCTTCTTCTTCTTCTTCTTCTTCTTCTTCTTCTTCTTCTTCTTCTTCTTCTTCTTCTTCTTCTTCTTCTTCTTCTTCTTTGATATATGGCACATACCCACGAAGGGGGATTGGCCAGGGCTCAGTGTGGACTGCCAAATGTTCTACCACAAACTGAATTAGTGCAATAAAGTAATTATCAACTAAACAAAAACATAAGATTTAAGATCACAAAATTGATTGAAAGAAAAAGTACGAAGCAAAAATTTGGAAGTTTGTAAATTTGGAATATAATTAGCAAGTGAATCTGTCCGTAGCTGTGATGTAGTTATGTAAGTACTGACATATTTGAGGCAGCGCAAATCGTTTCGCACTCGCACCGAAGGAGAGTAGAAGCGGGACCGACAACGTAAATCCCAAGCCGCACGGTCTTCCTGTCTAAAACTTCTTCTTCTTCCTCGTCGTTCCACTTGAAGATTCTCGCCGAATCTGCAACACAGGTGACTCATTGCCAAGCGTGACCACGCCCCCGCCTGTGAACTGGTAACGTCTGGGTGATACATACGGATGTATCTGTCGGCGGAAAGACACGGCAGTATTTTGGGCGGGTGCAAGAGATGACAGTGCCTCCCTTCGCTACATGGAGAGTTCTCTGCGACAGATCGTTTATATAAAATGATATAGAATAGCACAGTGAATAAATTTCCGAATTTCAGTAATCAAAATTTTAGATTTAGTTCGTTGGATAGAGATTTTATCAATATTCGCTTACATGATATATCCAGACATTTATTTCATAGCATAAGCTGCATCAGTTGCCTGCCCCTTCTTTCTTGCTAGAAATCTACCGATGGTAAATGGCCTTCTCATCGAGAAAGCTACCTTTCACTTTCTCTAGCTTCAACTTTTTCAAATATAAACCTGACTCTTTTAAAACACATTAGGATAATATCACGGTCGTTAAACTGATCGACCCTTCTCGATTTAATTTATCGCCGATAACATTCCTGATACCGAAACGAAATCTTGCGTTACTTACACAGCGGCATTTCACCGTGCACCGACCTGTCGGCAGGAAAGGAACAGCGCAGCGAGACTCTAATCTCCCCTCGTCCTCACCTTTGTGGGCGCCTTTTTTCTTTAAGTGCGTATTTGACTCCCGCCGGTGATGTCTGCAGTGCTCACTTTCCGGAAGAGTGACCCGTCCTGTTCCTTCTGCCGTTTCATTATCAGGAACGATAGCGCGGTTACTAGAGAACACGGCCACTTCCGCGTCGTTGCACTTAGTGGCCTTTTTTCCGCTGTCGTGTGCTCCCTCTTAATGCGCAGTCGTACGGCGACAAGCTTATTTCACGCTCGCCGATTTTTGCGGTTTTCGCGTGTGTCTGTGCTGAGTTTTAGCTTTTCCAGTGAAGAACATTTTAAGTGGTTATTGTTTTGCTAACATGCAAAATTGCATTACGAACAAAAGAAAATGCTCTCCTCCGCTGCAAGTAAAAGAAATCTTTCTTTCTTTTTTTTTTTTTTTTTGAAGCATAAAAGAAGGAAAAGGTTCGCTTATTGCTCATCTTTGCGGACTTGTAAATTTCAGTTACGTAGGAAACTGTTGCATATCTGGCTGAAAAAGTCGTGAAATCGTTTCTATTTTCTTTTTCTTCTTACCAAACCGCCATTTATTTCAAAGTAACTGCGCGTTCATAAAAAAAAAAAAAAAAAAGGTTAAACGTGTTGATCAGAGCGTCTTCCCTGTCCGCAACGATAAGGGCCCAGTAAAGAGCCAGATGCCAAGAGATTCCGGCAGGCAGCATCTCTTCGCCCCTAGCTAACATCCTCCAGTTGATCCGGTTATTGGTGGCGCGTGCACTGAATGAAATAAGCTATATATGTTGTTTTTAAAAACTTGCTTCTTTTTTCTTCTTATCGAAGTGAACGCATCCACGGAATATGCGTTCATGTTCGCCCCAGCGCTGGGCTTCTTTTTAACGTAACGTAATCAGGGCATTAAAATATACTTTGTTTGGGTCTGCGCTAGTGTGTTGCTTTCCTGCTCGCCCTGCACTTTGCAGTATCATTTCTTTAGCACATCCATCTCTGAAGAGCTCTTACGCCTTCTCTTTTCTTTCGTGATTGCCTCAAACACAGACCTGAAAGCTCTCCGGGCCGTGCCCTTTTTCGTTCTCCAATCGGCAAAGAAGAGACGCGTGGTCGGAGCAGAAAGCTTTCCCAAAATGTCCGGCTGTTCGAGTTCAGACTAGCTGAATCTGAAAAGACGGAGAGGCGGCCCGAGCGTCAGCGGCCTGTGCTACGGCTTCGCGAAACTGCTTGACCCGAGCACGCATGGTCCCGTTCGAAGCCGCACAAGTGCGCGCCATGGCGTGACTCGGGGAAACCTTTAGAGCGAGCGGCCACGTATCCCCACTCTTGCGTCCGATTTTTCTTCTCTTTGAGGCGCTACACTGCTGCGCTCGCCCGTATGCGCTCTTGCTCAGCTCGCTGCACGCAAAGGCGTGTTAAATGCGCCTCTGAGAAGTGGGGAGGCAGCGAAAATTTGAAATCGTCTTTTGTTGGGGCCTGTCCAGTGCGAGGGCTTCGAGGAGCATTTCTCACGCACACTGACGCAGCTTCAGCTCCCTCCAAGGATAAATGTTTGCCGACTTAGTGACTCGTGGAAATCACAGGGTTGTGTGTCACTCTCTTTCTCGAGCAGCGGCTCGCTTGTCCGTTTACTAATCCCCTGTTAACTGTGATGATGCATGCCAGGTAGTGAAGTGACCTGAATCATCAGCATCGCAGCAACATAAAATGCAGTGAAGAGATACAGTGCTAATCAAAAAACATTTCTTGTGGTTTAACTCCGGTTATACCTAGTTGACTTGCGATAGCAACGGCGGGAACTTCTTTTGCCTGATACATTATTCCCTTATCACGCCCTATCAGTTTAAGGTGCTACATTATCGGGGACACTTGAGCTCATCCTTTAAGGGCGTGATGCGAGAGCGTTAGATACCAGCCCACATATAAATGAGAAGGGTTTAATGCTGCTGAACTGAATGTGAAGTGAAAGCATTAGCTGCGGGTGACCGAGCGTTCTTCGTCTTCTTCGTCTTCCCCTTCGTCGTCTTCGTCTTCGGCTTCGGCTTCGGCTTCTTCTTAGTCTTCGTCTTCTTCTTCTTCGCGGCTATTCAAGGTGAAACGTAGCTCTTCCCGGGGCTACGCGACGGGCCGAAACCTGGCGTAGTATTGCTATCGCAATAAAAGTCAGCGCATTTTGCGAGGCTGGTCACACATACGCATATTTCACAGTCTGTATAGCATTCAATGGAACTCAATCGTTAATGCTGTCTTGCCGTCCCGTATTATTAACTCAGCAGCTCCGTTACAAAATTATTTTTTTTTTTGGCACACAAGTTACGTAAGTTTTCTTGTTTCAGTGGAAAGCTGAGAGAATGTTGCCGTCATCATAATTTGGCGTCGGGCGCGTGCATGGTTCGCTAATTGTGTGCGAACGGATGGCACAGCGGCAACGTACAAGGTATTCCTCGAGGCTGCTAAAAGAAATATGACTTCTTTCTATGTCACTTGCTTAAGTTTTAAGATGACCGTGCTGTTGCATAACGCTAGTTGAAAAGCTCCGTGCATCACAAGAGGCAACGCAACGTACTTGAATCGCTGCTGAACTTCATGCAATTTTCAAAGGAGGACGGAAAGACGGATCTCGACTGAAAAATGCAAGACTATTCGTGCATCTTTGCGCTCGCTAAATCACGCTCTCTTACCATGTGAGCGTGTATTTGTGAGGCCCCGTAAGGTTTCCTCCGCTAACTTCACCTTAACAACGGCACGAATGGCTCGATAAATATCGCAGCGTCGAAGCTCCACGTACTTTCGCAACACGCTCCGCGTCGGGAGCGTATACACTGGGAGGAGTCAGGCTTGCTACAGCGGGGCCCTATTCTACCGAGGGATCCGATAATTACGTCCTCAGCCGCTTTAATTTAGGCCGGCGACGCCGTGCTGGGCAGCGTTCCGTCGTCGCGCCCGTGTTGGGACGGCTCTGCGTTAATCATAGCAGGCCAGTAGACAATTAACTCGCACCTTTACGGGCCGAACGGCGCATGAATGCTTCATAGGTCAGAGCCACGCACGCACCTCGCAACTATGGCGTGGATAGCCAGTACGCTCACCTCTGCTGCACTGCCGACTAGGCCTTCGATCACGTGTCGCTCTCCTTGCTCACCTCTGCCGTCACCTTCTCTCTCTTTCCCAGTGTTGTAACCTATCGCGTCGATTCGATGCACCGAGCAGCTGCGTGAAGGCGAATCGATTGCACCCTGATTATACTAATGGGCCTCTTCTTCTCGACCTCTTTTGTCCAATATGGCCTATAGAAGCTCGTAAACGCGTATGCCTTCGCGTACACACCTCTGGCGTCGTGTTTGGGAATCTGTTTACTTATATATGATGTTGCCGAACCAGCTGGTTCCGACGCTTAAGCGCTGCTCTGCTCACGTTCCTGACCGTCCGTGCCTGGCGCGTCCAAGACTGTTTATCCATTACCCGCGAGTGGACACACTGTATCTTGCCGCTGAAGCGCGCTTTTCAAGAATTAATAAGCAGCTCCGATAGGAACACGCGCATACGCAGTCAGCTAGGCATTTCCCCAATTTTTTTTTTTTTTTTTTTTTTCATTTTAGTGTTAGCGTGGTGGCCATACCTGCTTGCTTCTGCAGAGCGCGCTTTTCATGCTTCCAGCTTCTCTGTGTATTGGCGCGGACAAAGAGGACGGTGGACATGAGTGAGAGGCAGACTTGGATGCACAAAAGATCATCGGTCGCCTCCCTAATAAAAAAAAAACTTGCGATTTTACAGGAAGATCAGGATTCGATTCCGTCCCAGTTGAGATTACAAGTTTAATGCCATATACCCAACTGGGCTTGTCTATGTCAGAATTAACGCTCGCACCGGTGAGACCGATACCATTCGGAGCTTTTAAAGGTTTAACTGGGGGCGGTTCAGCATTTTTGCCACGGGACCGGTACACTCGAATCTTAAACAGGTTTAACCGGGACCTGTTCACCGGTCAGAGACCTGGACCGTACGGAGCGCATACATGTTCACATAGTCCGGAAGAGCTCTGCATGCTATCAGAGATGAGCCGATAACATTTTCCGTCTAGTTAATCGATATAGCGGTGCCCCTTCATGCCAGTAGCTGACCAACAGTTTGCAACACGCACGTTCAAGCCAAAACGCAAGTTTTAATCAGCAACATAAAAATTAGCTCTTGAATAACTGTAATACATTTGTAGCACCCGAAATCATCATCATCATCATCATCATCATCATCATCATCATCATCATCATCAGCCTGATTATACCCACTGCAGGGCGAAGGCCTCTCCCATATTTCTCCACTTAACCCGGTTCTGTGCTAGCTGCCCCCACTTGACCCCTGCGAACTTCTTAATCTCATCCGCCCACCTAACTTTCTGCCTCCCCCTGCTACGCTTTCCTTCCCTTGGAATCCAGTTTGTTACCCTAAGCGACCATCGGTTATCCTCTCTTCGCACTACATGTCCTGCCCATGTCCATTTCTTCTTCTTAATTTCCACTAGAATGTCGGTAACTTGAGTTATTTCTCTGACCCACTCTGCACGCTTTCTATCTCTTAATGTTACCCCTACCATTTTTCGTTCCATAGCCCTCTGGGTTGTCCTCAACTTAAGTAGAACTCTCTTGGTTAGCCTCCATGTTTCAGCCCCATAGGTGAGTACAGGCAAGATGCAACTGTTGTATACTTTCCTCTTGAGCGATACCGGTAAGCTGCTAGTCATAATCTGCGAGTGCTTGCCAAATGCGCTCCATCCCAATCTTATTCTTCTTGATATTTCCTTTTCATGGTCCGGATCTGCGGTTACTATCTGTCCTAAGTACACATATTCGCCTACTATTTCCAGTATTTCGCTACCTAATGTAAACTGCTGTTCCTTCCCGAGGCTGTTGAACATTACCTTAGTCTTCTGCATATTGATTTTCAAGCCTACCTTTCTACTTTTTCTGTCTAGGTCATCAATCATTATTTGCAGTTCATCCCCCGAGTTGCTTAGCAAGGCAATGTCATCAGCAAATCGCAGATTACTGAGGTATTCTCCATCTACCCTTATCCCTAACTGCTCCCATTGCAAGTCTCTGAATACTTCCTCTAAACAAGCTGTGAATAGTACTGGGGAGATTGTGTCTCCTTGCCTAACACCTTTCTTCATGGGAATTTTGTTGCTTTCTTTATGTAGAACTATGGTTGCTGTGCAGCCACTATATATATCTTCCAGCACTTTCACGTACGGCTCGTCTACCCCCTGATTTCGCAATGCCTGCATCACCGCCGAGGTTTCAACTGAGTCAAATGCTTTTTCGTAATCAATGAATGCTATGTATAAGGGCTGGTTATATTCCGAGCATTTTTCTATCACCTGATTGATGGTATGGATATGATCGATAGTAGAGTACCGTTTCCGAAACCCTGCTTGATCCTTTGCTTGATTGCAGTCTAAGGTTGTCCTGATTCTATTAGCGATTACCTCAGTCAATACCTTATATGTAACAGACAGTAAGCTGATTGGTCTGTAATTTTTAAGGTCCTTAGAGTCCCCTTTCTTGTGAATGAGGATAATGTTTGCATTCTTCCATGCTTCTGGTACCGTCGATGACACCAGGCACTGCGTATACAGGGTGGCCAGTTTTTCTAGCACGATATCCCCCCCGTCCTTCAGCAAATCTGTAGTTATCTGATCCTCTCCAGCTGATTTCCCCCTTTTCATAGTTTCTAGTGCTTTCTTGACCTCGTCCTTCGGCACCCGAAATAAGCACTAACAACTTCATAGTAGACGACGTAGTGCACGAAGTAGCTGTGACGAATGCGCTGAATGTGGTGAATAATTGACCTAGTGGAAGTAGCTGTTCAAAAATAGTAGCAAGGGGCAAATAATGCAGTCTGGAAGAAAACAGAGAAAACGCAGGGCCCTTTCTGTGCAGTTTCTTCTGTAGCCGTTGCATATTGCAATGCTCAATCCAGCCGTTCGTTGAAAGCTTCCTTCTGTGTTTTCACCTAAGTGAGATGCAAGGGGAGAGGGGAGAGGGTATTTATCGGCTTCCCTGCTCCGCAGGCCTCATGGGAAGCTAAATGAGCAATATTCCTCTAACTGATGCGGCAGGTAGCTGTTCGCAATGATTATGTGCGCTCGGAGGCAATGAGGTGAAAAAAACAGCCAGCACCAGTTAATTAGGATATTGAGATGTTTGTGAAAAAAAAGCATCCAGAAAAACGGCTCAGCATCCTTGGAAGGCAGATGATAAACTTGTAGCTACAATTCTTAGATTTGTAAAAAGACGAACAAATTATACAAAGCGCAGTTCTGATACACAGGCAGAATACTGCATCCCAAAAAGAAAAACGAGTTATTAGTGTGTTTTAGGGGTTAACTTACTAAAGTGAGCTTCCGATGGTAGTTTGTGAAATACGGCAACGCTATACAAGCAAGAATATTGCGTGCCCTTTCTGCTTTAGGCCTGAGTTATGGCTAACGCCCACTCGTGAGACTGCGATAGTCGGCCGTTCGAATCCAGTCTCCGCGTTATTTTACAGCTCTGAACGTTTTTACTTTCTTTTTATATCCTAGCTACCAGAGTCATCCTGAATGGCACTTACGCCTCGCTTCATGGAAATTAATCGTCTGAAATAAAACTGTATTCCCACTCCTGTGGAAATTTCATACTGAACATCTCAATGCGCCTGTGACTTCCTGCCTAAAAGGAGCAGTGGCTGCTTGACTTCGCAGTGTTCTGTGCCATGCTATATACTCAGTCGTCCTGTGTCTCTTCAATGGATTTCAATGTAAAACATCCGAGTGAGCAACCTATTTTAACCTATTTTGACAATTAAAGTAAATGATTACCTTTAGAATGGTGTCATCTGTGGATGCGAGACTACTTACAATTGCCTTCAGGCGCCCTTAATTGATTCTTTCGTTTGTTTGCGTGGCTACACTGAGCTCGTCTTCCACAGTGGTGACCGGTTACAGTCAGATGCTTGGGAGAGGGAGATCAAAGGAGGGAAAAGATATATCTTTTTTATTATCCAGAAAAGAAATTGTCAGCGTTTACGCTGTGTCTCTGTCTGTTCGAAGCCAAGCGAGAGCTATAGAAGTGCATGTGCTCATTTGCAGATTCGTGCCGCTTTGCGTGATGTTTGCAAACGTCATTTATGCAAAAATCAGGGATGTACAACCTCATTTTATTCTCCGCGCTTACACTCTATCCCGCCTGGAGCTGTGGCAAGAGTCGCCATCTCGTGAGGGTGTCTTGTAAAAAGATCCTGCTATTAGACGGTGGCTATTCAGCGTGACCCTTGTTCGTAGTATGCTGCCGAAAAAATTACGAGGGACTTTAGCGACTAAAGTAGTGAAAGGCGAAAACCTGAGTGCCGCATTCTGCTACGCAACTGGTCAATATAGTCAATAATTTGTCAATTATTGAATGACTTAATCGGTTATTATTTAGTATTTATTATTATAGATTCATTATTTGTAATTGATCATTGATTGGCTTATGGCCATATAAGGCACGCATTCGCACATACTGTGGTGGTGCTCTGTGATTAGTCGAGACCTCTATGACATCATCCCGCCTCCGCCAATCAGAGCCACCGTAAAAGCGGGACACATTTTGTCCACGACAGCATGAGCCATTAAAGGCTTTCCCCTTGGACAGGGTACTGTTGCTTCAAAGTGGTGCAGTCACCTAAATGTGAAGTTGACGATTGAAAATTGTTAATAATAATATAATTGGTTCACAGAAAGGGAAAGGCGCAGTATATGTCACACTTGCTCTGTGGACACCTGAACCGCGCCGTAGGGGAAGGGAGGAAGGTGGGAATGAAAGTGGAAAGAGAGAAAGAGGAGCCGTAGTGGAGGGCTCCGGAATACTTTCGACCACCTGGGAATCTTTAACGTGCGCTGACATCGCACACCACACGGACGCCCCTTCGTTTCGCCTCCATCGAAACGCAGCCGCCGAGGTCTGGTTCGAGCCCAGGAACTCCGGCACAGTAGTCGGGCGTCTTACCATCGCACCACCTTGGCGGGGCTTGAAAATTGTTGCTGCGTAGAATTCAGTAGTCATTAATAATTAAGGAAAAAATAGCTTCTGAGAAATACTTTTCACTTTGGCAGATTTCTTAAAGAAACATAGAAAAAAGAAAACGTAGCGAACACGGCGGCACTAGCTTGACCACATTGTTTCAACATTCACAGATCCATCCATGCTCGTGAAGACTCATCACAACGCAAGCGTGCCACAAGCTAGTCGAATAACGCAGCAGTTGGCTTTGAGAAAGTTGGGGCTAATTTACAGCTCATCGAATGTTAAATTACGCTGAAAAACTCTCTAACAGAAAAAAATAGGGTTGTTTGATTTATATTGAGGTTGCTACATTCAAAGCTACGCTCATTATGAGGAAAATTAACGTAGCAGGGACGGCAGAAAGTCGGCCCATCGGATCGGATTGGGGCGTTTCCGGAGAAGGTGGCCACTGCTGGTGTAGGACGTGGTTAATTTAAACTCAGTTGGAAGAAACCATTGGCCTGCAGTAGGCGTCATTAGGGGCTAATGGCGCTCATGACGTTCATGGTGCTTCATGAGTGACCTATAATAGTGTCATTTCCTTTGAAGGCAACGTAGACGGAATTACCTGGTAACTGTCATTGTGTAGGTGTTTCATGTTGATAGCAGCTGCTTTTCGTGGCTTACAGGACCCATGAAAATAGTTATCACTGAGCATTACTGTGCGCCGGAATAAATAAAAATGACATAAATAGCCGACTTTAAATGTTTTGAACTTCGTGATGTAGAGTAGAGCTCCAATGACACGTTTGTGCTGAATACACCTCGGTAAGACATATCTTCACAAATATATTAGACATTCAACCGGATAAAGGCTTCCTTGTCCCAACAAAGTGATTCCACGAAAAGTTTCAATTGAAATCTGCCGATTGTCGTCTTGTTTCCCCGTTCGGTGCATCCGGCCCGATTCGTAACTTTTCATAATTTTTTTTTGTTCTTTCACTTTCTTGTCGCTAATCAGTACTGGCTGTCATGCCACAGCAGTGCCCTACACTGTTAAAAGGCTATCATCTGCGACGTCACAAGTAGCACCGCCCAGGGCAAATGATTGAAGCAGGCGAGGTATCGTTCTAAAATGTAAGCTTTTAATCATTCTTCACTAATGCATTCGTTTTTCTTCACACCAGAACGCTTCTCTTGATAAAATATGAATATGGTGTCATGCTGCTGTAAACAGACTTCTGCTCAAAGGCGGTTTTTCGCAATTTCTAGCCCCACGCATCAAGGTTTCGGCTAGTCGCTGCGCTCGACTGCCTCGGGGCCATACGCGAGCGGGCATATAGGACTGCCCGCCGGACGACGGGGAAGCAGCGGCTAATAACGTCTCTGCCCGATTCCTTCTTGCCGGACGGGCCACTGCATACATCCCTTGTCATCTCGCGGCTGCGAAACTTCCTTTAATTAAAACCTGATCGCCGGCTGGATTACGCCTCGCCTCGCCGCCGGCTCAGTCCGTTCCGACGCCTAATTAGGTCGGCCGCGGACAGAGCAATGCTCGCCACTTTTGTTGCCCTTCGGCTCCTTCCGGCGGCCGCTTAAATGACGCGTTTAATTTAGGGGCCGCCGAAAAAGCAGCTTCGCGAGCTCGCTAGCACTGAACTCGTGGAACCTGTAGGTAGGAGCAAGATAGCGGTCTCGGTTCCGCGTCGGTATGTATCGTGACGTACCCGAGCTCGATGCTTTCAGGACAACTAACGTGGTTTCATTGCGCGAGGGTCCTTATCTACGCCAGCTCGACGCAGCAACATTTTCCTGCTGACTGGCGGATGTGCTGCGCCGGATGCACCCGTCGCGAGCGGCGTCCAGAGTCGCGGCTCCGCACTACGCCGCCCCTGCGCTGACTGCAAGTTAGTGAAGGGCACACGATTGTTGTCGGAATAACAACAATCTGAACCGATTCGGACGCCCGTAGCACCCACACACGTGACCAGGAACACTAAGAAGGAAAAGCGGGCTCACTCGTTTCATCTTCTGTGCGCGAGTTGGAGCGAAAGTTGAAAGGTCAGTGAGTGTTTCACGCATGCACGTACCTATCGCATGCTATAAGGACCGCGGCCCAAATAGTTTGGTATTGCTAGCCTGCAAAGCACTAATGAACGATTCATAAAGACCCCCTCATAAGGCTAACCTCTGACCTACCTTTCCGGATAAAGGTAGGTCTCTGGAGAAAATCTACGGAGAACATTTACGAGTCCAAAGCTACGAGTCCCAAAATCCACTCTCCGGAGAAATTCTACGAGTGATTGTCAGCAGTCGTGACCTTATTATTCTTTCCCATAAAGCGCTTTGCGACGGCGGCTATTTTATTTTGCTCAGCAAACAATTAACATAAATCCAAGCGAGACAGAGATGTTCCACTCAGTATATCTTCCTATTTCATCGTCTTACATTTTCTCAGTCTGCTTTCATTAACCCCGCATGGAGCGCACGGTCTTCGATTTAATTCCTGCTTTCTTACAACACAACGAATGCATGAAAGTCATGGATCCGGAGTTCTCATTTGCACGACACAGTCAACTGTCCTCTAATTACTCGCGATCTGAAACTGCTTGCTCTTTTCTTACATGGGTTTACGCGGATACTCCGAGTAGAGTGCTGTTAAATTGACTTCTAATGTCTCACGAGAGGAAATTGTGACTCTCAGACCCCTGATGTCGCAAGCTGCACGCACGTTTAATTTGCACTGAAGTTCGCGAACATGAAGAGCAGGAGAAAGCTACGTTCAGCGCGAGTGGCATTTGGGACACTCTGTGGCGTTTGCTATGTTTAGGGACGCACTGCGGGAAAGAAAAGGAAGGAAGCATGTTTTGGGCACCGCTAATTTATTCTGAACTTTCGAAACACTTCAGAACAAACTCTCTAGGCAAAGCTTCTTACGCTGTATCAGTATTTTTTTTTTTCTTATGTTAAACGAAGGGGGAAATCAACTCAACTTGACGAGGTTAAGGCAGTTTCTGGGTACGAATGCTAGTGTCTGGTTTAATTCATATCCATCCTCGTATTCTCGAGAACTGTCCACATTTCGCGAGCACAATTTTTTTTTTATACTTGAAGCACTTCCGCCGCAAGGAAGAATGGTAACTTTTGCGTGCTGAGGCGTTTAAACTGTGCATAACCGTCTCGCACTCAGTCACTTGCCTGCATGCTCCAGCTTGAATGCGGCGCCTGTTCGCGCCTTCTCCACTTTACATTTCGGCATGATAAATCCCAACACGATTGTACCCCTTTGCTTCGCATAGCGGAAGCAGTGATAAAATGGTAAGTCATGTTCTTCAAAAGGAAGATTCGAATACGCTAGAAAGCAGTTAGTCGCACTAACGACTGATTAGCTATTTTTGAGTTATTTTTTTCGACGTTGTCGAATTTCGGATGCCGACTAGGCCTTAATATGAGTATGAATTAACACGTCAGTAGCATGAATCGGATACCTCAAAATCATATTTCAGCCAAGGTGAGTTGAAGGTTGAATTTCTGGTCGCCCGGGAAAGATGCGGGTGGGATCATGCTAAGACACACCAAAGCATTGCTCAATTTTGATAGGATCTTGCCTCCATTTCGTCAAGCATGATTCGCTGCCATGATAACGCATGTATACTTTATCACCTCCTTATTACTCTCTCATTATCTCCTGACCGCCTTGTATTATCAAGTCAACACCTATCATATCAATTTATGTTATTTGCAGATCATGTGATGTTGCCTCTTTTCCCATCGCTGACACACAAATACTAGGTTCACCTCTATCCTTCTCGTAACGTGGCACCGCCGTCGCTCTGAGCTTCCGTACTCGCTTCTCACAATAAATTTCTGGGTTCCAATGCGCAATAACGCATATTTCTAAATTTCTTTACTTCGTTAACGCATAGCGACAGCAGGCTAAATCGCTCGCGGTAGAGAGCAATGCTGGACGCATTCAAAGAAAAGACTTCATCTTGCTCCGCCTAAGAAAGCAGTTACTCTGTTCTGAGCTGAACAGAGATGCAGGTCTACTCTTAACGGATTCCCATGCTCCACTTTGTGCAGATACATTGCACACAACGAGCGACAAGCCCAAATACGAAGTGACGCGCATGTCTTTCGTTACGCAACATTCCTAACTTTGCTGCCACCCCTCTACGCATGCCGACAGTGGCGCGATGCCAACGGCCTTTCGCGCGCATTAAGTTCGCCCGCATTCGGCGGCGGTCCCTGAAAATAACTCACGTTGCGAGGAAACACTCGCGTCCCTGCTGTTCGACGTGAGGCGCATCACACGTGGTACCGTATATGATTACGAATAGCAACCGCGCAATCTGTCCTAGGGAAGATCCATAAATCGCCCGGTTTCCCTCGGTGGCGCACCTCCACTAGGCACCGCGCACACGCGCTCCGGCGTTCCGTCCGTCGGTACTTGCGCAAACACTGCACTGCACGGAAGCACAAGCGATGTTCTTCAAAAAGCACTCGCGTCTGTGCGTATATTCGTCCCTGCGTCAAACTCTGTACACCCCCTCCCCTCTGTCTTGAGAAAGATGGTACTTCTTCGCCATTACTCCGATGTCAATATTTGAGATGTAAAGCTGGCCGAACGCGGCCCGTAGCAAAAGGCGCACTCACGAGCGTTCATACTGTGCCTGTCAGTGCGGTACGCTCTTATTTTTATTTATTTTTGCTCGCAATTCACCATTCCAGTTGTCGCCCATGTGAAAGCACAGTGCTACCGCTCCGGCCAGTCGTCTACCCTATCAATAGTTGCCTGTTTCAAAGACACTACATTTATAGCTGCTGTCGCAATCGCTCTGCATCAATAAATAAAAATAATTTCAAAATAACTTTTTTGTTGCCGTTATACTTATTGTTGTGTATGGCGTAGCTGTTCTTGCGTTAGCTCCGCAAATAGCCTCCTCAGCAATCCTCTCTGTTTTGGGCGTTTTGGTTTAGCGCGTTTTCTTTTTTTGACCGCACCTGATAGCAGTATCAGGGCAGGGCTTCAGTGGTTTTATCGCAATATAATGAAGTTTTGAAAAGAAAATGTGGCAGTGATCTTGTGCTACACCTTGGGCGCTTCCTTTCATCATATTAAAGAAACAATTTTCGGACGTTTATTTATTTATAAATTCGGCCAAGCCCCGCCATCTACTAACTATCCCCTTTTAGCTTAGTTGGTCGAGAGACTGTTTGAGAAACGCGGTGGTACTGGTTGAGTCCCGAGAAGTGACCTTTTTTTTATTTTTATTTTTTTGCAACTGATCAGCTTTTAAGAAGCCTGTATCGCTTTCGTTCGTGTCAGTATGGCTGCGCTTACTTCGGTGGATGATGATGAATAGTTACTACTTCATATTCGAGTGCTATTCCAGTAGACCCTGAGGGTTTCCCAAACACATTGGAGTGAAAGAAACGGCCTTCAGCCAAATACCTAGTTTAAAGATGAGATCCCTGCGTGCACACGAAGGCATCTGTTATAAAGAGATATAGCTATGAGCCGCCATCCTGCCGTGCGTGGACCCATGTAGATGCGCTCGCGTAATAAATAGCAATGAACGTGCTGTTTCAAGTATTAGCAGCTGATTCAGAAATAGCTTCATTATTTGGGCATATTTAATTGAGTCAGGTAATCATTCTTAATTATTAAAGGCGCAAAAAACACGGGGTGATTTCAGTTAAGACGACGGAACGAAGCGTCACTTTCAACTAGTTTATTGAACACACGAAACAGACATATATAGGTTTAATTGTGGCATGCGCTGACACGTCACCCAAGATCAAGTTTAACGTGATAACCCACGCTCAAAAAATGTCTCTTCCGCCATCTACAGAGCAATTGAAATGTCACTTATGCACGAGCTGGCTTTCTTTTTGATATAAAATGCTTCGATCAGTTCCCTAGCTGTTTTGTCTCTACTTTTACCAAGCATGCTCACGTCAGAATAACATGGCTCACAATCACAGGACGAGCTCTCCGTAACGCGCTGTGGCAAATACCTGCTTTCCTTCATTTGTTCCAAATTTCATTCATGCTGTCTCGTTCGCTCATTGATACACGGCCACTC
This sequence comes from Amblyomma maculatum, assembly GCF_055883805.1. NCBI lineage: Eukaryota > Metazoa > Arthropoda > Arachnida > Ixodida > Ixodidae > Amblyomma > Amblyomma maculatum. The sequence continues at coordinate 27,507,654 of NC_139345.1, forward strand.
TGTCCTACGTAGGAGTGGCCGCAGGACAGGGGAATCTCGTAGACAACACCTTCAGCGCATTTCACATAAGGTCTTCCTCGTTTTTTTTCTTTCTCGGTACGGGCGCAAAGTCTTCTGAGCTTTGTCGATGCTGAAAAATCCACCGGCACTCCATGGCGATTAGCAACTTTTTTCAAATTGTGAGCCACTTGGTGTATATACGGTACCACTACAGGTCTCACAGCTTCAAGATGGACGTCTAGCCTAGCTCTACCAGTACCTTTCTTTATTTTTTGCAGAAGGCTTTCGGCCACGGCTGTTACGAGCGAATGAGGAAACCCGGTTGCCAAGAGCCTAGCCAATTGGTAATTAAAATTATCCCGCATTTTGTGAAAGCATGACTTTCTCAGCTCGAATCAGGGCATAGCGAAGCAATTCCTCTTTTTACATGCTTAGAATGCGAGGAATCAAATGGCAGTAGCTACTTCTTTGCACGTGGGGCATAGTACCAATACACCCTGTCATCACAGAACTCAATTGTCAGGTCTAAAAACTGTCATGAATTTACAGGCAGTTCATGTGTACGTGTGTAAATTGTAGGCCTTTTCTGTGTTCTCTGAATAACGATAAAACGCTGTCCACAGTTTGCTGAAAGCTGGAATTTCCTTCTCTGGTTAATAAATTAACGAAATCATTGACCTATCTGAAAATATTAAAAGCCTTGGTATTGGGTAAAACCTTCTGCAGGACTAGGTCAATCTGTGATAATATAAAAAAATAGCACCGCTGCCACGCAAGAACCAATGCATACGTATGCTCTTTGCAGAAAACGCTGCTGGCCAAATGTGATAAAGGTGGATTCTAAATAAAATTATAATAAAGTTATAAAGTTATTTATGGATACACCAGCTGAGTTCTGAAATGAAATCGGGTCGTTTTCCTCAATACACTCCCGGACCGCCGAGAACAATCAGTATTCATAAAGTTTTGCTCTCGTCGGGTGATCTGATAGGGTGACAGCTATGCCAAGATACTTTCTTGGGCGAATTGGTAAACATCCATAATTAATTTTCCTTTTATCTTGTCCTTTATCTTCTGGTTCGCGCTGTTTAAATTAATAGTGACAGCTATGGTTGTACTTCTCCGAAAAATCACTACGGAATTACCACTGGTGCCTCTTAATCTGAAATAATAACAGCGGTTATAATCATTGGTCTCACCTGAAGTTTGCGAGCTCTATATGATTCTTCGCCCTCGCCCCTCCCTGCTTCCTCCACTTTCTTTAAAGGACTGTAGCCACCTAATTTTTCGGTTTGTGTTTTATCATTCATAGTGAGGCCTAGGACATTACCTTACACGAATCACCATGTCAAATTCGCCTACGGGTGCTGAATAATTTATAATCGAATTTCTTTTCTCACCTGTTCTGGTTTCGGTTTCAACAACCGAGCTATAGCTGTGACGTCACAGTCAAGTCTAGGTCACGCGAGGGATGAAAATACAGCGATATATAATCATTACTGTGTCATTTGAATTCATTACAATGATAAAGCCAGCCTGCCTCAAGACGAGGAATCATTACAAGCGAAAAATGAACGAATATATCGCTGTTTTTTTATGCCGCGCTTTAAGACATGATTTTGACGTCATAGCCAGCTGTCGGCTGTCGAAACCGAAGCTGATGAGAAAATAAAATTCAATTATACATTATTTAGCGGCCATAGGCGAAAAGTGCGTGCGGACCGATATACAGGAATGACTTACGCTTCATTAACAAGAAGAAAGATGCCACCAAACTTTGGTGTCTATAGTCCTTTAAGTGGCAGCAGAAATCATGCGCCGCGGAGGCAGCAGTACAAATATCGCTTTCCTGGGACATCGAAAAAGCAACGTACACGTATGACGTCCCCGCGCGTATCGCCTCGCCCTCACGCCGTCACGCTGTACGGCGAGGTTGTGCGCGAACCGTGCAGGCCCTTAAATCTTTCCCCGTTCATTCCATTCTTTCGGGGCGTCCCGGCCGGATGGCCCCAATGGGCCTACCGGTCCGATAAATGTCACATCCACGTCTACGCATACCACGAAGCGGTGCAACCAAGCGGGGCGCATTAGTCGCGCTCACTGCACTGTGCGAAGAAGAAATGGGGGGTGCCGGCGATGGTCTGCACGCGGCGTCGAATTTCTCCTGTTGCCTCCCCACCAAAGCGCTGAAAGGGGCAAAGCAAACGACGAGATCAGCCACCGCAACAAGGATGCACTGCCGTATCGGCAGTGCACCGATACTGCAAAGAGAAAAAATCGACTCAAGTCGGCTGCCCTTCGTTGGGAGAGCACGTCTTCGTATGAAGCGAATTTCAACATGATTCTTTTTTTTTTCTCTTTTTTTTTTTTTTTTTTTTTTTTTTTTTTGCTGAGAGGAGGCAGGCTGTTTCAGGGTGGCGCTATCAAAGATTGATTCACGCATAAATTTTGGAATATTTGCTACACTGCACCTCTCATAGCGCGGCAAATATAGTTTTTTTAAGAACACACGAAAACAGGTCATACATTGCGCACGACGAAAAACATTTCCTCAGCCTGGTTGGCAAAAGTCGAACAAAAATTCACAATAATAATAAGAAATACTGTGGCAGAAAACTGGAGAATAAAACTCTGTAGCCGATATTTCGTACAAAACTATGTCAGAAGCAAATATATCATGTTAACACAACTCTGCGATAAATTTTCTTCTTAGTAAGGGGAATTAAGGAATAATCGCGCGAAGCGCTTTTGGCGACTCCTCGGACAAGTGCCAAAGCCACCCGCGGGATGTTGCGGAGAAACCTCGGTACTCTACTCACTCGGTGGCACCTAATCGTTCAGAACATGCTTGTCACCTTCAGAGAGACCCGGAGAGCAGTGCATCTCCTCAGCAACAAGGAAGCAGAAGTTGCCGTGGTATAGTCCGGGCAGGCAGAGCAGTCATCTTTAGCCGAATTTTTCACCGGCTGCCGGCATCGTAGCTTCAATTAATAAAAACAGGTGTATGAATGTCATGTTCTCATATTAACCTGTCGCTTGCGTTTTCAAAAGGCAAGTGTCGATGTTTCGGAATATTGAGAAAGCGCGTTGCTCCAAAGGGTCAGTGCACCAGACGAAGGTTTCAGCTTAGGCGTCATGTTCTCCATTTACCAAATTTCGAGGGAAGTTCGAAAATACTTGTTCAGAGCTTGTAAGAGAGGACCAAAAGTTGAAGTTTTTTTCAACATTCAGTGTGCCGTTATTTGCCTGTAAGCTGTCCGAATTGTCCAGGACTGGCCATTTTGCGTCTTTGCTCAAGCTGAACGATCTGAATAGGCTTGTCATCGAAAACATTATGAAGCGTGAGTTGCGGAGGAGCTGACAAGAGGTAGCCCCATTAAGAAATGAAACACCCAATTTCACCACAAAATTGGGCTCTGTTGCATACACTCTGAAGCTGAAAATGTATCATAGTGCGTTCACAAAAACTCTGCGCATAATAAAGAAGGAAAAGTTATTTTCCCTAACATCTATAGAAGGGTTATCTTTAAATGCAGATTATGTGTCCCTTTGAATAAATTCGTTTTGAACCTACCTTCACAAGAGACGAATTGTATTTCGGGCTTGGATTGAGCGATTTTTCCACTGCTATTAGCGGCATTTTGCTTTCAATATTGTGAGAGTCATGCCAACTAAGTGGAAAGCCTTGAGCACAAATTTGCTGCAAATGCTTTCTTTTTTTTTTTTTCACGGGATCACACGAATACGCGTAGCATTTATCAAAATTTTGAAGCAGAAGGGTTATGATTTTGAGCCATACCGTGTGGTTTACGTAATGCATCCCCATTGCTCTAAAATTCCCTGAAGGAAAGAAAAATTTCTTCGGCTCCTTCCAACGGGCACTATATCTAGAAATGCTAAAGAAACCCCACCACATGGCTTAGGAGCAAACCCCTGGGGCTCTAAACATTTGGCAAATGCTACAGACGTGCGTGCGTACGTGCGTGCGTGCTTGTTATGAGGAGAAACGTACTGTTGGCACCTTATGCACGCATATAACGGCTGATCCTTCTTGCGTTTATATTCCTGCTTTAAAAATTAACATGAAATACACCTGTATACAGTCTGTACAGGTGGGTAGTCCAGCAGTGCGGGCATACTAATATGATAAAGGAAACTGGTTTATCAATTAAGATAACCAAACTACCAAATAGAGTTTCATTTTTTATTTGATGGGGTATAGTTCTGTTGAGAAATTGAAGGTAATCAACAAAGAAGGTGAGCCCCTCAATATTTAAATTTTCTTAATTTACAACGTAGTCCCACAAGTATCAAACTCAAGAAGTGTGCATTTGAACGCTTGTTAAGTGAGCTTTTCCGCATGAACGGAATTTTGAAATTTCATCCCGTATCATCACATTGTCGCCGTAATCATGATATTGTGAGTCTTCCATGTATCACCGTCTTTCACTTGTACATACCATCGGCATCATCCCGTGGCGCCGCCTGTGGCACGCGCCTCGTGTTCGCCATCATATACGCCAGACGAGGCATATACCTTGCATTGCCATCCCGGCCTGGCCTTCTTTCACAGCATTCTTAACTAGATACTCAAATACATGAAAAGGCGTCTGTATCTGATGCATAAAGAATGCGAACGACGCAATTTTTTAAAGGTGCAATGAGAGAACTCACATTTGACGAGGATGACTTTTAATTTCGCAATGTAATATGGCTCCTAAATTTAAAACTAAAAGAAAACGTAATAATGTCTTGTTGTTAATCAAATACCCAATAAGTTATACTATGAAGATGTACGCGCCTTGCTGTACAATCCGCCTGCACCAGCCACACAGACGTATCTGTGATAGTTACCTTTTAATATGAATCTGTAAACGCTTAAAAGAAAATAAAAAAGGCAGCTGAATTTTCTTTTTTTTTTTTTTTTTTTTTGCATAAGAATATGGAAGAAGTCAGTCGGTGCTGCATGTGCAGGTGGGTATCACAGCAAAGCGGACACCAATTACAGGGTAGATGCCAGTGATGGTAAGATTAACGAACCAAAATCACTGATTAAAGTTTCAGTTTTTAATTTTAGGGCGAAAGGCTTTATTCCTAACCTGAAGACCACCTATATGAATCTTGAGGCCAGTTATTACTTTTACTTGTCTGCAATGTTGTTAAAGATATCGAAAGCCAAAAGTACGTATTTTTTCGAGAGTTGGCTACGTCACATTGCACATTTATACAATTGCGTTACTGCTCATGGTATTGCCTTCGAAAAGTTTTTCATCAAATGCACAAATGGCGCGTACATTTGATGCGTAAGAATTCCAAGCGACGTCATCGTATAAAAATGCAACACCAGAAACGTGACTCAACCAGCTTTCGTATGTGTATAGGCGACGTTCGGTATTTTGAACCACTTTGCCGCGTGACAGAATAATAAAACTGGGCTCACGTTCACACTATACGGTATTAAATTTCACTGTATGATATTTCCTCCTAAATCAGAAACAGAAGATTGAATAATAATTTCATTCAAATAATTGTCTGATTATTGGCCCTGTTCTTTTCTATCTTCTCTCGTGTCAGCGTTGTGGGCTAGAAAAACCTTTGATCTCACTTTCTCTCTCTTTTAACCGCTTTTCCCCGGAAGTCATGGCAATGCAAATAATTTTAATTACCCAATCAACATGTGTGCAGGCTTGGGCAAAAGCGAGGAGCACGTTCGCTCAACTGGAGCTCGAACACTACTGCGCATGGCACCCGTCCAAAGCACATCTTATCGATTATCTAATTTAAAATTCACAACCTCGCAACAGTGTACACGAAACTCGGAACGGCAAAAAGGGGGTATTCGAGGAAACCGCTCCATCCTGACGCTGTAAGAGGAATCGATGATTGTCTCTGTGGAAGCCGAGGTTTTCCGTGTGTACATTTGTCAGTAATTAAAGCACTTAAGAGTCGCATCTGACAGTAACACAACATGCATCAGGCAGTGTCAATTTCAAAGCGCGCAACGTGACGAAGATTTCTTTTTAAAAAACAATAACTGCGATCTTAAGTCATTTGGTAAGGTAATAGCCGGGAAACAGCTTGGTGATTATGGTGTATTCAGAAGCTTTTTGTTTTGTTTCGTGTTGTGTTGTGTTGGGTTTTTTGGCGCATAAGCAACTGAGGCTATCATGCGCCTGTTTTTATTTTGTAGATCAGAAATTTTAAAGTTTGCTCAGGAGCTTTGCCTCTTTTAGGAATTTTAGGAAACATGAGAAGTTTCTACCAGTGCATCTTCTCCCAAAAGCAGGCTAGGATTAAACGGGATTTGTTCATTGCAAAAACGTTCAAAATATTTTTTCCTTAATTTCTCAAGCTTAGTGCATGAAAGTAATATGTGATTTATTGTTAGTTCCTCTCCGCATCTCTCACATACAGGTTAGTCTTCTTTCTTGAGAATGAACTTATGTGTTAAGTGTGTGTGTCCGATGCGGAGGCGACATAAAGCTTTTTATTTCACCATTCGAAAGCAGTCGTATAAATTGTTAACCGGTATGACGGTAGAAAATAAATTTCAGTAATTATTTTGTGGAGGCTTGTCACGCGCACTAATATGAGCGGCTCTTTTCGTTTAATTGCCTCTACTCAATAACTATGGTTCGCGGCAGCTTAGGCCTTTGAACGAAGACAAGTATACTGCGGCAAAGGAGGTCAGCAGTAATATCGGAAGGTAATGGCGTACCTCTGCTCACTTGTCCTTTCCTTTCGCCCTAATTTTGCTTTTATCTTTTCCCTCTCTCCTGATCTGCGGAGGAAGAGACTGGTGGTGTCCTGCTAATTAGAATTCTTAGAAGGTGGCCCCGAAATAGGCTGCATATAAAGATACGCGAGAACAAAATAGAACGCGAGGAACAGAAAGCGCGGTGAAGGGCGTCTTTCGAACAGAAAGAAAGTTGGAAAAGCAGGAAACAGAATGGGGGAGGGGTCAGAGTGCAGCGCCGCATAATGGTTGGGAGCCGGGGTACTAGGCTCAAACGTCGCCGTCTGCGTGGGACACGCGTCTACACTGGGTACCGCGGCCGCACTGAGGTGCTACCGGCGTACAGGAGCTACTGCTGACGTTCCCTCGCCCTTCACCTCACTTCTCCCCTGTCTCACTGTGGCACTGCCTCGACGGGACACAGTGTGCGACCCACACTACCAGCGCCTCGGGTCGATTGCGCTTTCCACCGAACGGACTCATTTGACTTGATTGCCTGCGGCCCGGCCGGCCCCTGTACCCGTTTCCTCGTGCTGGAGGTAATAAAGTTCTCCTCTACTCGCTCACCTGACCATTCCCTCTCTAGTCATAGGCAGCACTGCTGTACTGCAAACTGCGCTTTCTTTTAGACTCAGGCCCTATCCTCTGCCCGCCCTCTCATTGCATTATTTAGCGTTCGCCAATGTCTGGCTTGTAAACTCACTCTGCCATAAGTGGTAGCTACAAACGTAAAGGAACCCTTCTCGGAGGTTCCTAATTGTATTTTAATGTCGCACGGGGCACAGCGGAGATTTTGCGCGGAAAGGTTTTGATCTTCGAAATAAAATAATAAAATTTAGCGATTGGATTCACCACTACCGGCCAAACCAAAAGCAGCCGTAGGCGATTTTGAGCAAAGGATATAGATGAATAAATGTAAGCACCACTTTGACTACATGTAGGGCTCTCCTTGCTTTATATAGGAGGTTACCATATCTCCGTAATATTTCCAACAAATGAACCTCTGTAAAGGCAACACGCTCGGATATATGGCGTCTCTCAAGACCCGACAACGGCTCAAGTATATGTCGCATTCACATTGATTTACTTCACGTACTTTCCAAGTGAATAATACATTTCTTTCGAAGCAAAGGACGTGAATGAGTAAAGAAACTGCATCTGCCTTGCCCTCGACCTTGTAGTCCCCACGAGTAAGGTTTCGCAATTCTGCACCAGGGCGAAGGACAGGCATGCCGAATGGCTGAGGCGGTCTGCAGAAAATGAGAACTGTCCATGTTGCCGTGGTGCCTGAATCGATTAGTGAAACAGTTAGGAGGCGCAATCCAGTACCAATGAATGCATAATAAATCGTGGTTTGCTTAATGAAGCTAGAGACTTCAATGCAACTTCTCAGGATTTACTGTAGGACTTAGTCGTTCGCGCCTCAGCAAACCGAGAATGGTTCAGGCTCCTGTACGCATAAATTATTAACGAAATCAGAAACAGTGCAATAAAAAGTACAAGTACAAAATTATGTAGGGATTCGTTACGGAAAAACTAATGCAATATCTTTTGGATTCTTTCGTTTCAATTCTTCACAAGCTGAAAAATAGCACTTGTTCGGCAAGCTTTTCTTGTGTGCTTAACTGTGGGCTTGCGAATAAATTCTTCAATTGTGTTAGGGGCTTTGAAAAACCGCTCAGTAAAAAAAGTATCATATTCGAAAGGATGAGGCGAATCGCTGAAGCATACAGCAGCACCGCCGCACTTCGCAAAGAGAAAGCGTTTGGTTATCATTGCTTCTCCCTAGGGGTTGGACGAACATGCAAGTGTAGAGAGCAGGATGTTGAAAGAGCTTTGTTGATTTCGGAACGCAGCCGACGAGAGCTCACGTCAGCCGCAGGCCGACTTCTTTGAGAAGTGAACCGTGGAAAACGCGCCCGTGACGTCGACAGAGCGATTTGAAATAGTGTTGCCACACACTAAGTTTCGCCTGGGTATATATGCACCTCTATTTAACTCATTCCTTCATTTCCGCATGAGGGCGCGTGTTTTTGAGATATCGAGCGAACCTGTATGATGTCCCAGTCACCCGTTCCGTGTTTCTTCACGTTTGCGAGTGTGCTGTCTTCATCGTTTTATTTCTCGGTAATCCTCGCGCGAAAGCTTAGCGCTGAGACGCTCTATCAGTAACCCTAAAACGTCGGCATTCCAGTGTACGAAATGTGCAACTTTAAAGGCTCTAAAAACGCAGTTTAATAACGACAGCCAATTTAGCTTTGGTACGCCAAGTGCAAAATTGTTGCGCTAGAGCTGTTAGCCGTGGTTTTGCTTGTTTGTCGAGGTTTGACATTGTTTATTCTGATTTCACCTAGTGTATGCAGGTTGTATGTTGTTAAAACGATTTTAGTCAAGGCCACACATGGTTACGGTAATGCAGGCAAGACCGTTTTGTCTTTTGGCGGACACTTTTTTTTAGTCACATACCCTAAAGGCCCGTTACGGGCATTACATAGGGGTCTGAAGAGTACATGAATTCACTATATTACATTACAGTGGAATATAAAATATCAGATCGGCCTTTAAGAGTATCATACGACAGCGTTAATAAATCCGGTGTGCAGCCGCCATTCCGGATTCTCGTTCGTTAGATCCACTTTACTCCTTTAGTCTCTTAATTTTAGCTTCTATAATCCGAGGCACACTAACATACGGCCGTAAGCTACAACATTATGTCAAAGATCATCCGACGTAGTTGTAAAACCTTGCTTTAAACGAATACTGAATGGGAATAGAGAACTAAGCAAGACGGACAGATTATTCTAGAAAAACACTGAGTGTTTACTGCGCGGACAGCTAGGTGACTGAGTGCTCCGAAATTCGCCTATGAATGCCCCGAAACTCCTCCACATTCAAAGCTCCCGCGAAAAATAAACTGCGGTGGCGTAATTTCATGACGTCTTTGCATTCTGACCAATCAGAGAAGCTACGGTCACGTGAACGATGTAGTTGCTGTCACGTCGGCTGACTCGCTATGCCTCGCACCCAACCGAAAGGCAGATGCTCCTTGTCGCATCGCGGGCGTTTGCGTCGTGTTGCAGCGCGTGGAGGAGGCAGAAAATTGGCTTCGAGAGAGCAGTAGATGCTACGGAAAATTATCGGGCTTAACCGCAGACTGAAGAAAACACTGCTGATCGCACCTACGGATGTACACATTCGGCGACGATGACGCTTATATGTGGCCCCCTAGGTGCGCTGTGTGTTTCTTGAAATGTGCTCCATACGCCGATAGGTTTTCAAAAACACGCGATCAGCAATCGCAATCGACGCATTTCGTTCGACACTATACCTGAGTAAAATGGTTGAACTAGCATTCCTCATCAAATGGTATCCTGTGCTGTCGTTTATCGCTTATTTGTTCACTAATTAGGTAGTAAGTGTGATAGCAGGCAATCCCTATGGTTGGTTGTACTGTCATCGTTACAGCTTCTATGTTGGGGAATTGCTTCCCGTGGTTTGTATGCGGAAAAGGTTCGGAGTACCGGGTCCGCGCGGCAGTAGCCTATGCCTTCCGGCTATAACTGCCCGCGGGAAATGCACGCACAATCTTAATTAATACGCGTAAGCTGATTTTATATTCTTCATGGAGAAAATTTTGTCTTGTGCTCCAGCGCCTCGCTTACTCAACGCATGATAACCAGCGCTCGGAAATGTTTTCAACAAGACGAACAAACAGTGAGGCCGGGTGCGCGTGGTCCTTGTAAAACACATTTAAGCATATTCGCATTTCCAGTACTCAAAACCGTGAGGAATACATCGCGCTGGTATTACGCTTTGCACACTGACAATGTGCATACAAGCGCGTGTCTGCATGAGCTCCTAGAAACCGAAAAAAAAAAAGTGAAGCTGTTGAACTTTGCGTGAATGCGTTGAGATTTTCTGGTTCTGAACTTGCTGCATGTATGCGGGACACATGCAGGAATTTTTAGCATTCGTGTTTACGTCTGCCCTCTCTCTCTGTTGCTTTAAAAATGAGACTTTGCATTCTTGACGACGCTCTCCTCGTTTTTTAACGGTAGATGGCCACTGAGAGGGCAGAATAGCTTTGCTTGAGCGCCCTCATACTTACGTTACTCATGGTGCCTGCCGAAATTCCCCATTGATGATGCCACGGGTACTTTGATTTTACACAATTTTCTGGATTATGAGAGAGTTGTTTTTGCTAAAAACAATACATCTCCTTTCCCAGGACGCTAACCTATCAGTACAACCTGACTTATCATTTCCCTTTAATATCTCTTTAACTAAGCCGTTCAAGTGCGTCTGCGTGGCCTAGAAGTAGCTTGTCTGAAAGCGGGATCCAAAGATCCCGGTTGGTTCAGTTTTCATGTCACTTCATTACTTGTTACAAGGTTTTCTGTGTTAGCTTATTTACTTGTGAAGTCATGAGTGACGTACGTGCCACGTGGTTTAACTGTACAAATTCACGTGGTCAGTCGGGTGAATTCAGTCTGCTTTGAAGTGGATGGAGAGCATGGTTCTTTGCGACAGTTGTCGTAGGCGGAAATATACGTCTTATCAAGAGGCGGGAAGAACAACGGGCGAGAAGATAGTGGTAGCGACGGTAAAATACATCAGACTAGTTATTTCGTATATTTTTAAACAGCGTTAATCCTACATCCAATTTCTTTTTTGTCTATTACCTCCCAGTCGATTTCAACCTCTCCATTTTCTGCCCCGGCTCCTTCCCTTCTTTTTCCTATCGCCGCCCATCATAGTTTTCTAATCTTTCTTTCCTGGCCGCCTCGATCGCTTTACCTGGACGGACTTCAGAGACACAAACTTTCAAAATAGGCTAAAACGAGACAATGTTGTCGACGACCAAAAAACACAAAGGAAAAACACAAAAGACGTTTCGGCTCCTATACCGTAGCCTTGTTCACAGTAAAAACGAAGCGAGGCATGAGCTTGTGTATGCTTGAAAAGGGACCAGACGAGGTTTCGTCCAAATCTTGATTTCTTCAGGTTAAGCTTGGTGTAACGGCTCGCCTCACAAAATCCGATTTGTCGCTTAAACCATTGTACTCTTCCCCAGAAATATTTCTCGAAGCATCGAAGTGGTTTTGGGCGGGATAAGCATGCAGTCGAAGATAGTCTTGGAACACATTGCTGCCAGTTGAGCGTTCGAAAAAAAAAAAAATGTCCTTCTATAGCGGTTCTCACGTGCCTTTGATAGTCCAGCAAAGAGCGTTAGCATAAAATCGAACAGCTTCCGAGTGACGTGTGGTAAATGTGCTTGCTGGTAGCTTAAACAGTTCATGCCAGTAATGCTTTGTAACTTAATATGCGAAACCACTCAGGCAAATAAACCGTGTGTTAGGCGTTACAACGCTTTATTAAGGACTCCGCTGTAGTTCTGCAGGATGCTGGAGTTAGCGTGTCATTGCCTGCGAAGGAGGTCTTCTGCATCCATTCACTAAACAAGGAATTTAACTTTTTATCTCCCACTTCGTAAGGCCAGGTGTCGTGTCCGATGTTTCTCGGGGATTGCACTGTGAGTGACGCTAATGAAACTCGGCGCGCAAATCACATAGATATGATATCTCTAATTTCGTGCCAACAGCGAATTACCTGGAAAAGTTTTAACGCCGGGAATGTTTGGATAGCAAACGAAAAAAAAAAAAAACGCTGTTCATAATTTCTTTTCTCCTAATGAGGAAAATGAACATATAGCAGAAACTAAAATATCGTAATGGGCCGCAATGACGATGAGGCGCTATCCGCTGTACCAAAAAGACGAAGTGAGTGTTGAAAGCACGCAGAGATTGAGTTAGTGAGTGAGTAGTCTTTAGTAATCAATAGAGCTGACACGAAGGCCTATTCAAGGGAGCAAAGTTGCAGGGTCAGGGAGGTCACATTTCGGTGTCAATGCCGGCCTCAAGTACTGACAGCTGACACGGCGCCTCAACCCCTTCCCCCCCCCCCCCCCCCACCTTTCCCCCTTTTTTTGTTTTTGTTTTATGAAGGCCCTCACTGTGACAATATATTTTCATGTACAATCATTCTGATTGATGCGTTTAGAAGTGTGTTATCATGTGTGCTCTTACTTATAGAGCACTTGACGAATTGAGCTCATTCTTGCCAGTGGCAATTCAACTGTTCAGTAATACTGGTTTCGAAGGATAATCTCCCGCCGTTTGATGTGACTTGTGCTGGGTTAATCAGACGCCATTTCCTTCCTGCTTTAGGGCGTGTTCGCTTCGCTTTGTGCAATAATTTAATATTCATGTTTCTTGAGTTGTGCCTCCATTTCTTCGCTCTGCTCATCTGGCTGGGACTATCGCTCATGTTCATCCGTTACTAGTCACCTTACCAGCACCACAGCAAGTCACCGTACCAGTACCGGTTTCTAGAAAGTATTCATAAATAATCTCACGCCAGTTACAAGGGGACTGCCCCATAGTGGTAGTGGTCCTTATCATCGCCACCATATTTGTGACTTGCTCAGCTTCCGTGCGCTGAAAAGAGACAGAACTCGGTTCAAAGCATATAGTAAAATTATGTGTGAACGAAGTGTGAACAAATTTAGCGATATTATGTATTTAGTCTATTTATTTCAGGCATGTTCATCTGTGGTCATGGCTGAGGAGGAGGAGAAAAAAAGCCACACAACAGAGGCTTGACTGTTTTTTCGCCTAAGGAACAGTGCACAGTATGCACAAATATATTGAACAATATGTAAACACAGCTTATCTTTAACTGCAGAAAAAAAATGCTTAAAAATGTTTTATTTTATATTTTACAGCCGAAGATTTAGAACAATGCTGTCCCCAATAAACACAAATCGGCACAAAATAAATCAGAATATTGCGAAAGAAAAACCAAGAAGTAAAACGTGTATATACAATGGACAGAAACGAAACTACTGCAAACGCCAAGAGAAACAATTTTGTTACAGAAATAATTTTGTTTAGCTGTTGGCAAGAAGCCAAACGGCCGGCAAAATCGAGGAGTACGAATTGGTTAAGCAGGGTAATTTAGTGTTTGAAATCCGTAATTAGTTCGAGGACGTGGTACGTACCATAGATCGTGATGACGGGTTAGACGGCGGTGTGTAGTTTTACGCAAGTCAATGGTTTCATCTGGGAATAGCACTCAAAGCTCGGACAAGGATTTGTACAACTGTAAGAAGCGGCAATTGTAAAATGAAGCAGGCTGCATTAATTACTTTATATTTGCAATAAAAAAGACAAAATGGCGATAAAACTATACGTACATCTCCTATTGCTTTCAACCCAGTTTTCTGTTATACAAAAGAGTGTTTCCATTGCTGCTGGGAGGTGTTGCATTTAAACTGCTTAAATAAAAGCGCACAATGAGCATCATCATGACGTTTATTATCATCACCTTTATTTTTATTGCTAGATAAATGTACATGATTATCAGTATTACAGAAGGAGGTCCCGAAGTATAAACTGTCCGGGGGACCTCCTATGACAAAAGGAATAAAATTCGCGGGTAACTTACTAGGCAGTTATTAAGAACAAAATATACAAGCGTGCAGATAACAACTTATAATGCTAACACTATTATAATACAATACTTATAATACACTGCAAACGACAAACAGTATAAAAATTCTAAATAATCAAGAACTGAAAACAACAGTGCCCTAATTGCAGAAATCTGAGAATGCAATTTGCTGAAAAAAGAATGATATCATGTAAACGCGGAAACTTATGACCCAAAGAAATATCTTTAGTCGATGGAACAAAAAAAGGTATGACGTAAGTCTTTAATGATTGATGAAATGAATGAAGAGTACGCTGTGATTTTATTTCGGAAGGCAGGGAATTTCACACAGATATGCCTAAAAGGTATGCAGTTTTTTTTTTTTTTGCTATAATTAGTCCTGATTTTGGGTAATAGTAGATTATGATGTTCAGCAAACTGGTGTTATTATTGTTAAAGAGCTTGGAGGCCTCAAAACCACTAAAAACGACATGATTATTACGCGTTTTAAAGATAATTGATGCCAGCCTAAAATTAAGCTTTAGCGACAATGACATTATGTTAAGTGTGCAATAAATATTGACAACGGATGCACGGTAAGGACTGAAAGTAATCATTCGGAGTGCTTAATTTTGAAGGTGGCGAATGCATGAAAGATTAGTGTTGTATGTGCTACCCCAAGATGATATGCAATACGAGAGGTTGCTATGTACGAAGGAGAAATATAACATGAGAAGTGTAGGTAGGTCGAAGTAATACCGGGCTTTAATTATCACGTGAATACCAAAGGCTGCTTTAGGTTTAATGAATTTGGTATGCGGATGAAACTTTAGTTAATTATCTAAAACGAAACCAAGAAATGTTGTGGATTCTGACCGGTAAAATACATACGTGCCTAAATGCACCTGAAGAGCATGAACTACCTCCTTGTTGCATAAATAAAAAACCACAAAGGTGGTCTTTTTTGGATTACTTTGTAGATGATTATATTGGCGCCAGGTATGAATACTCAGAAGGTCAGTGTTCAAATTGACTGTTAGTATAGAAATATCACTAGCTTGGAAAAAATGGCAGTATCTTCAACGTAAATAATTGAACTAGAGTAGTTGAGGCATTTCGGCAAGTCATTAATATAGATAAGGAAGAGGAGAGGGCCTAAAATGGATCCCAGTGGTACACCGCGGTTTATTAGCTTTGGGTCAGAACATATGGCACCAAATTCAACAACTTGAAGTCTGTCAATGAGATGATTACGGATTAGGCTAAGTAAGTGCAGGACCACAAACGCCAAGGCATCCTAATTTTTTGAAAGATAATGTTATGGGTAAATGTGTCGAACGCTTTTGTTAGATCAATAAAAAATGGCGCCAATAAAGAAACCACGATCAAGGGAACGCTTAACTTGGTCAGTGAATTCTATTAATGGAAGTTCGGTGGAGTAGTTCGGCCTGAATCCAAATTGGTAGAGAGTTAAGCGATCGAATTTAAGAAGATAATTTGTTTGATGAATGGCAACTATTGTTAAATCAGTTTACTGAAAAACGATAATATAGTAATGGTATGGTAAGTTCAATTCAGTAGTTCAGTCGTGTCCGACTCTTCGTGCCCCTATAGACCAATGGTACGGTAGTTGGTTATTATACTGTGGTCGCATTGTTTCAGTTCAGTTCAGGCGTTCAGTCGTGTCCGACTCTTCGTGACCCTATGGACCATGTCACGCCACGCTTTCCGGTCTCTCACTATCTTCTTAACATCACATATCTTCATATGCAATGCCTCGAGAATGCCATCTAACCATCGCGTTCGCTGCCTACCCCTTCTCCGGCGACCCTCAACCTTTCCCAACATCAAATCTTTCTCCAGCGACTCCTCTCTTCTCATCAGATGACCAAAGTAGCTGAGCTTTAACTTTAGAATTTGACCTTCCAATGAGCAGTCAGGGTTTATGGTCGACAATATCGACTGATTTGATCTTCTGGCAGCCCAAGGAACTCTTAAGAGTCTTCGCCAGCACCACAATTCAAACGCGTCAATTCTTCGGCGGTCAGCCTTTTTCACAGTCCAACTCTCGCATCCATACATCACAACTGGAAAGACCATAGCACGGGTTATACGGATCTTGGTTGGCAGACTAATGTCTCTGCTCTTTACTAGGCGGTCAAGGCTAACCATTGCTCTCTTTCCCAGAAGCAGGCGTCTCCTAATTTCATGGCTGCAGTCTCCTTCCGAGGTAATCTTGGCGCCCAAGAACAGAAAATCTGTCACAGCTTCCACTTCTTGTCCATTGATGCTCCAGGACTTGATAGGGCAAGACGCCATGATCTTCGTCTTTTTAATGTTCAGTTTAAGCCCAAACTTCTCACTCTCTTCTTGTACGCGCATCAGAAGTCTCTTGAGTTCCACTTCACTTTCTGCCATTAAAGTGGTATCATCCGCATATCTAAGGTTGTTGATACGTTTTCCAGCAATCTTCACTCCAGCTGAAGACTCGTCCAGACCGGCCTTCCTCATGATGCACTCTGCATATAGGTTAAATAGGCAGGGCGACAGTATGCAGCCTTGCCTCACTCCTTTCTCGATCGGAAACCAATCAGTAAGACCATGCCCAGTTCTGACTGTGGCCTCTTGCCCTTCATAAAGGTTCCTGAGGAGACAGATGAGGTGAATTGGAACTCCCATCTCTTGGAGAGCTTGCCACAATCTGCTGTGATCTACGCAGTCAAACGCTTTCGCATAATCAATAAAGCAGAAGTAAATGGGTTTCTGGAACTCTCTTGCTTTTTCCATGATCCAGCGAAGGTTGGCAATTTGGTCTCTAGTTCCTCTGCCCTTGCGAAACCCAGCTTGCACGTCCGGAAGCTCCCGATCCACATACTGCTGCAGCCTACCTTGCAGGATTTTTAACATCACCTTGCTAGCATGCGAAATAAGCGCGATCGTGCGGTAGTTGGAACAATCTTTGGCACTGCCTTTCTTTGGAATGGGGTTGTAAACCGGTACTACTTTTCCACGTTTCAACTGATTAGGAAAACTGCGACATTTAAACAGCGTTAATTAAGTGAGCCAGAAAAGGTGAAATGTCCTCTGTAATAAGTTTCATTATAGCTGGAGCAATTCTATCTAGCCGGGAACCAGTATTTCTTAATTGTCTAATGGTTTGAAGAACTTCGTTAGCAGAAGTTGGGTGTGAAAAAAAGGAATGAGTGGTGCGTGTACACACTGGTGACTGTGAGCTAACGATTTTTGTGTCAGCGCTGAAAATAAGCGTTGGCGATATCTGTATCATTTGAGAATGTGTCGCTGCTATCGCTAAGGTTAGTCGTGGTAGGTTCACGGGCAGCCAAATTTAAGAACTCTTTCATTATTTCTCAATTTTTATGCGCATTGTTTCCAATTTTGTTTCAGTAATGGCTAATTTTGGCAGTCTTAAGCACAGCTGTTGGTGTGACAGTACTTTTTGAATCAGTTAAGAGGTGGGACGTCAAACGGCTGCTTTTCAAGTTTTTTTCTGGAGATTATCTTTTTTACGAATGGAACGCAATAACCCTCCCGTAATCCATGGGTTTCTAGGCACGGAAAACTTTTTCTCCTGAATAAAAGTCTTTGTAGAAGAGTTGAGGCTTTCAATTATTACACTAATGAACTTGTAAAACGTTTTATAAGGGCAAATTTCATTCAGCACGTCGGTCTAGTCTACAATAGCTATATTCCGAGCAAATTTGCAGTGATCACGTGATTTTTTCGTAGTGAATACCTTTGTCCGGTTCCTAAAGCTATCCAGTAAAAGAATGCAGGGAAATAATCAGTTAAATAAATATCAACCACTTCAGCAATATGAGAAGAATTTATGTCAGTTAAAATGTGGTCGATAAGTTTGGTAGGGCCATCAGGAATACTACACGTAGGTGAACTGATAGATGATGGCAGAAATGGCAGAAAAAGACTAGAAATCTAACCAGTAAGTATACAGACAGCTATGACAAAGAAATAAAGTACTTTGAATGACAGAAGAAAAACGCAGATGCTAAGAACTGGTTTAGCTCATTGGGGAAACATCAGACTAGACCTCTATAGGAAATGAAAAGGAAAATCAAGAAGGAATCAATCTTTGATATCTCAAGAGGCAGCTTTCTATCTCTCGTTGGAGCGAAATCACGGTGTCTAGAACGTGAAGCTGCAAAAAGAATTTTCAGAAAGATGACACTTTGGCGCTGTGTGGGAAATTTGTTGAAACAATGAAACGTGTTACTAGAACGTGCTAGTATCAATCAAGATGTTCATGTAAACGCAGTCGCTTTTCCCGAGACCTCGGGGTTTGGAGAAAGCAAAGAGATGCGTAAGTGATAGATACTAACACTATGTGATTGGGAGATTGGTGGCTAAAAGCAAAGTGACTTAAAGGCAGAAGTTCATGATTTATTATAGGCCAAATATTAATGTCTTTAACACTTATATTTGAAGATCAATGGAGAATTTAGCTATTATACTGTAAACTTGACAGATTGGTTAGAAATTTTTAAAAATGGAACAAAAACGAGCTAGGTGGCCCTCCCTGTTGCAAATGGAGCGCTCCTCCACTGGATAAGCGGAGGCTAGGCATGAGCCAGAGCTCACGAGCCGGCCAAAGCCAGTACAGTGTTCTAGTTGGACACGCCGTGGTCTTCAAGTGCGCCAGGAAACGTAAGCTGTGACGAACCTAAGGATACGCGGTAGAGAATGGGCCCGAGCTGTGTATATAATGGCGCCGTGAAAAGCGCAACACGTCGGGAGATGCACACGGGCCGTCGCGTAAAAAAAAGGAGGTGCCGAAAAGGGACCAGGAATAGCTACGCAGCTCGTCACACCACGCACGTATCAGCAAGATGTTTCAATCTGCCCCCTGTGCAAATCAGATATTCGCAGCCATTTCTTCCAGCTGCGCACGACACACAACACGTGTCGGCGTTGCGCACGACCCTCTTTTTGGAGAATGCATGGGCCAAAGCTCTTCGAGCGTATCCCTTAGAGAGAATAGATTAGGGAATGTGGGGGATTTATACTAAGCTGGAAATAATAGCACACAAAGGAATACGGGACGAGCGAGCGCACTTGTCCGTGTCCGCTCGCTCGTCCCGTCTTCCTTTGTGCGCTATTATTTCCAGCGTATCCCACACGCCTCGCCGCAGTCAACCAACCAATGACGCAGAGCACGCGACAGGTCCGCGTGAATGCATGCTTTGCAGCACCCGCATGTCAAAGCACAGAGGATTGTGTGTACTGCTGTGTGGAATGCGTAATTCCGTCTCCTCAACGGTAGGGTCCTGCAACTTCTTTCTCGTCACTGGTTGCCTCTCAGCGGGCTAAACGCGACTGTTACCTAGAAGTGTGTCTGAACGCAACCTAAAGGTAACATACACCCCCTAAAGGCAGGAAATGATTACGTTGAAAATAATTAGTGTTAGCGTTGTCATGCTGCTCGTGGCTGTGTACACAACTGGGTTTGTGACTACTAGGAATTAAAACATCACATGATGCAACCCAAACGGGAACACCTCCCAGGAAAGATATTGGTAGCTTATTTTAATGTTGCAATTTAAAAAAGAAAATCAGAAAAATAACAACAAACACAGGATTCGAAGATATATTTTATTCGCTAAGTGCTCAGGTTAGTAACGCGTATCCATTGCGCCACTGAGGCATCGAGTGCAGCATTCTTTTAAGGCGCTCTTATACATTTTTACAATATATCCGCTACCTGTCACCAGGTGACGTTGCTTAGAGGACCCTACCGTTGAGAGAACGGAATCACGCATGTGGAATTGGGAGCGTGGGCTTAACCGGTCGCCCAGGGTAAGGCCGCAGTATTTCTTCACGCAATCTGCATGCTTTTGAGCAAGGATATAGCTAATACGAGAAACTGTTGTGCAGCCGCTTTTTGAATAGTTCCTGCCAGTCACGTTAAAATTGTCCCTTTTTTTTTTTTAGTTTCTAATGTTTCGCACTGGTTCCGCGGAACGTCATCGTATTTGCAAATAAATTTTCACTAGATGCAGCTTTGCGGATCAGACGCATCTTTCTGCACTCCAACATTTTTGTGGTTTTCCTGCGAAATGTTTACACTGCGATCTTTTTTCGAGCGCTGTTCCGTTTTCATTATGCTGCTTTTGACAGAAACCTGCGTTGGAAAGGATGCTGTCATCAATCACCAGGGCAAGCAGCTCTCTCGGTTGTTTTCTTTCGTGTCAGAAAGCCTTTGTTGTGTCGGTCCTGCCTGCGGGTGATCCTTTCATTCCGGTTTAAACAGCCGGTTAACCTTGATTGGCATATTGATGAATTGCTGCATCGGCCTTGAATAACTCAGTTCTTGAACGCCTTTACGGTATTCACCAATTTTAAATAAACAGCTTTAGTTCAGTTCAGTCGTTCAGTCGTGTCCGACACTTCGTGACCCTATGGACCATGTCACGCCACGCTTTCCGGTCTCTCACTATCTTCCTAACATCACATAACTTCATCTGCAGTGCCTCGAGGATGCCATCTAACCATCGCGTTCGCTGCCTACCCCTTCTCCGGCGACCCTCAACCTTTCCCAACATCAAATCTTTCTCCAGCGACTCCTCCCTTCTCATCAGATGACCAAAGTAGCTGAGCTTTAACTTTAGAATTTGACCCTCCAATGAGCAGTCCGGGTTTATGGTCGACAATATCGACTGATTTGATCTTCTGGCAGTCCAAGGAACTCTCAAGAGTCTTCGCCAGCACCACAATTCAAACGCGTCAATTCTTCGGCGGTCAGCCTTTTTCACAGTCCAACTCTCGCATCCATACATCACAACTGGAAAGACCATAGCACGAGTTATACGGATCTTGGTTGGCAGACTAATGTCTCTGCTCTTTACTAGGCGGTCAAGGCTAACCATTGCTCTCTTTCCCAGAAGCAGGCGTCTCCTAATTTCATGGCTGCAGTCTCCTTCCGAGGTAATCTTGGAGCACAAGAACAGAAAATCTGTCACAGCTTCCACTTCTTGTCCATTGATGCTCCAGGACTTGATAGGGCAAGACGCCATGATCTTTGTCTTTTTAATGTTCAGTTTAAGCCCAAACTTCTCAATCTCTTCTTGTACGCGCATCAGAAGTCTCTTGAGTTCCACTTCACTTTCTGCCATTAAAGTGGTATCATCCGCATATCTAAGGTTGTTGATACGTTTTCCAGCAATCTTCACTCCAGCTGAAGACTCGTCCAGACCGGCCTTCCTCATGATGCACTCTGCATATAGGTTAAATAGGCAGGGCGACAGTATGCAGCCTTGCCTCACTCCTTTCTCGATCGGAAACCAATCAGTAAGACCATGCCCAGTTCTGACTGTGGCCTCTTGCCCTTCATACAGGTTCCTGAGGAGACAGATGACGTGAATTGGAACTCCCATCTCTTGGAGAGCTTGCCACAATCTGCTGTGATCTACGCAGTCAAACGCTTTCGCATAATCAATAAAGCAGAAGTAGATGGGTTTCTGGAACTCTCTTGCTTTTTCCATGATCCAGCGAAGGTTAGCAATTTGGTCTCTAGTTCCTCTGCCCTTGCGAAACCCAGCTTGCACGTCCGGAAGCTCCCGATCCACATACTGTTGCAGCCTACCTTGGAGGATTTTCAACATCACCTTGCTAGCATGCGAAATAAGCGCGATCGTGCGGTAGTTGGAACAATCTTTGGCACTGCCTTTCTTTGGAATGGGGATGTAAACTGACCTCCTCCAATCCTGTGGCCACTGCAGGGTTGTCCAAATCTTCTGACATAATGTATGCAGAATGTTAACAGCGTCATGGTTGAGGTTAACAGCTTTAAGCCACCTTCCATTACCGGCATTAATCTTTCCACTTTTTGCATTGCGTATACTACGTCCTTTTTTATTACATTATTGCCTATACCTCAAGAGATACACAGTCTTTCCGGAATTTCGGAATTTCGCAAACTAGGCACGCGTAGCGCTCGCCATCAGGTGCTGTTTCACTTCACATGCGGGAAGAACGTCCAAGATTGAAGAGACGTTTTGGGCGCGTTAATCAGATACGACAGAACCGTACGGGTACCTCCTCCGCATCGCAATTTGATGACCACATAACAAAGTGTGTACCGTCCTCATTCAGGTCTGTAATTTATTTGCTCGACGGGAAGATAATCTACTCTGGTAACGGTACAGTTCGAATGAATCAGCCACGCTTTGAAAACTCAGTGTCGTGGTATACTCTGTTGCGATGCCGGCAATTAACGCTTCGAATTCGCGTCACGTTGTCCTCTGGAACCCGATTCAGTGCGAGAAGCCTTTCTTTTTTTCTTGCATTGTGTGATGCGGTGACTTATTAGAGTAATCCCCGTGTTTGCATGAAACGAGTACGAGTACAGCTACGTGCCGTGTCTGCGTATAAAATATTTACAGGGACACCCCATTTCTTTATTTTGTAAAGCCACTGCTCTTCCGGAACCCCATTCATTGCTTGTAGTTTTGGAAAACACTTCAACAGCGTTCAGATCGCTGTTGTAGAGCTGGAACACGGTCATTTTTCATCGCAGTTATGAAAATTACTTCGCCAACTATGAAACCGTCCACGATACAATGTAAGGGCATTTACAAAGCTTTATGCCTGATGATTGTAGGCGAAAGTGGGGGCCCGTAGTCTATGATATGTTTACGGGAGTTTTAATTGATGGACTGCGAAGGCAGTGTGATATGTCGATTACCGCGTACTAATGAGTTGTCATCGTTTACGCGAACTATCGCCGCCGCAGCCTGTCCCTGTTTCGAGATGATGCCGAAGATTTTATAGTGACAGGCACACGCGGAGATCCGTGCCAGGTTATTGTGTGTAGTCTTTTTACACTCATGGAACGGCAGAAAAAGAGCTATGTTGATAAAAACAGAACAAAATGGCTGCGGCATAGCTCAGCTGTGCCTGGTTATACAAGAGAAAACTTTTGTTATGATTTCTTATGCTTGGTTATGCTCAGTTATTAAGTAGTTTATACTGATATAGACAGCCTAGTTTACAGAGCGGAAGCTCAATTTAAGAATGGTCAGACGCGGTTTGCTGTTTGCGCGGTGATTTAACTCCACCATGGCTGCCTGCGAACGTCAAGGATACGCATCCGAAGCATTGGTTCGAGTGCGCAAATTCTTCATGGCTGTCTGCGAACCTCGGGGACACTACAGGCGGGTCTAGATGGCACGAAGGCGTCGGGGGCATGTTGAAGCGGGAGGTCCCAGAAGGTGAGCCAAGTGAGCAGTGATGGCGATGGAAGGGAAGTGTTGGCAGCGTACTGCTAAGGCTGTGTGGCATTATGTCAGGCAATGGCGTATATTTATGGGAATGTCTATCGGCACGAATAAAGTGTACCAGGTGTGTGAAGAAGCATCAGCAGGTGTCCCAAGTAAACGAAGCGAAGCACAGAAGCAGCAGCAGAAGGGAGCACCGCCGGCTTCATGCTTCGCACATGCGAAGAAGCGTGGCAATAGCTCCCCGGTCCACATCTGAGGTCAAATTTCCGTCGCCGATGACCTTGTCTCAACGAGGCCAGTAAAGCTTTCACTTTAGAGAAGTAAATGGACGATCTCCAGCCAGGGACCAACTTTGCCGGCTGTTTTAGTCGCAAAGCACCACCGCTACAGCGGATGGTGCCAGAAATATAATGGCGACTATATGGCACTCCTACAGTGCAGTATACCTAATAATTATTAGGTCCTGGTGGAAGAGGCCTGTGGGACAATAACCGGCTTTCATCTTCGAGTGGAAACCCCAAATGCGCCTTTGGAGTGGGAATTGCGCTCGCGGGACCAGAAAAGAGCGCGACAAGAATGCAGAGCAGTCACAACAGCGACAAAGATCATGAACGATGCCTTTCTAGCGTGAAGAGAGAGTGCGACCGCTTGTGAAAAAAGTGGAGGCGTGTACGGGTCTACGTATGCGCAAAGCCGGAAGACCTGTGCATTGAAATCGCAACTATGTAGAGCTACAGGAGCTACACACTGCCCACTCAGTCGCCACGACCATAACGCAGTTCGGACACTCTCGAAAAGCGAGTCCGGACAGTATTTTTTTTTTTTTTTCACTTTCATTGCCAACTGAATGCAAGAACAGCTATACCAAAGTTAGGCTGGAATTTAAAAAAAAAAAAGCGCATTAAGTAAAAGTCTCTACCGATACGCGGGTAATGCACTGTGCCAACGCTTTTGTTTTTTCTTTACGTTCATGTGAGGAAAAGGAAAAGGAGTGACGTTTTTTTTTTTTTTTTTTTTTTTTCATTCGAGCATTCCAGTGCGCGCCACGTTAACGTAAATGAGGAGGTGGAGATGCTAAAGCTGGAAAGCGAATCGCTTTTTCCCACGTCCTGCTCGGATGAAAAACTATGCTTGCTTTTCGGTTGGCGCTGCTGGCGAAACGCCGTACCGTGACGTCGTCCTGGAAACGCGGCTTTTCATCTCGCTCCGGCTCGGGCTTCCTACGTCGCGGCTCACAAACAAGCAAAGAGGGCACGCGACGAATGGCTGGAACGACGCTTGGGAACGGAGCTCGTAAATATGGTGCGAGCATTCGCGCTGCTCAACAGCTCACGGCGAGCACATGCCGAATGCGAAGAAAAAAAAAAGTGTACATTAAAAGAATGTAGAGTGTGCAGACTAGAGAACATGTGAAATTTGAGCCCGACGTTCGCAGCAGAAGTGCACCTGCGTGTTTTCTCACTCGCAGTGTTCTGGCGATGGCGAAGAATTGCGCTCGTGAACAGCTGCGCCGCTCTTAATGTTTGCCTTCCTGACACATCATACCTGGAAAACTAACAATAAAGAGAAGAACCACATCTGCGTCCCGTACCTAAAAGGCAAATGACATCAGGGGCGCACTGCTGTGTCGCAGGATGCAAGCTACAACGTCGGAGATGTCATCTACGGCAGGTTGTATAATCAGGCGTATTTGATGATTTTGGAGCCCTCCACGGCATACTCGAGGAAATTTAAGGGGCTCTGAGGACAAAACGTACTTCCTCCAATTGTTTCTCTTTGCAAACATTGTTTCTCCGGCTGTTTCTCGCTATTGTCCGGCACCAAAGGACGCATTTATGGGCGACAATACTGAATTTGAATACCTTCCCGCCTATAGACTTAAACTCAGGACTTCTTTACCAGAAAAGACCGGTTTTCCCGTTTTGAAGCGAATCACCGTACAATGCAACCTCTGGCACCCGCGCTCGTAAATCGGTGTTAACCCACGAGGTTTTATACGTGCGAAATTGGTCAGTGATGGCGGCACCGGTATTTATTCTATTTAGTTATGCTTGTTTGTATGTTTGTTTTCGTCTTTTTATTATACGTTTAACATGATAACCCGCCCAAATAAAGCGTTATATATAAATAAGGGGGGGGGGGGGGGGGTAACCGGTTTCCTCTTCTTCACCGAGGTTGGTTGGCCGCGAGACCATTTGTTTGAGTATTGTTCGAACTTTTTGTGCATCTTGAGGACTAGCGCAATACAGGCAACGGTCAGACCGAAAGGAAGACAGTACGAGCGCTTGTGTCGTCTTCCCTTCCATCTCTCAGATGTCTGTTTTGCATTAGTCCTCAAGACGAACGTTAACCATCTCACCGTGTACATCGTGAAGTTAAGTCATGATTATTTGTTTTGCCTTTTTCTAGCTTATAAGTGCTGAGTTCTCGGTTAGAGTGTTCTTTTTGTGCTTAGAAATATTTCGTCGACGGTTAAGCTCCGCCTTTATGGCATGACGCGAGAACGTTTACGACTCCCGTCCGCGTCACCCTTTGCTGTTCCTTATTCGCGTACATATATAAACTGTGCTTACTCGCTTAATCAATAACACCCTGAATTTTGACTTCTATTACTCCCACTCACACTCATGAGAATACATTTTTTAGCTGCCGCAAAAAGACCACCTGACATCCCGCTTTAACTAAGCCCTACGAACCGATCTATGTGTCCTAGAAATAGAGCATCTCAATCAAGATCCATGAGTCCCAACGTGTTTTGTTTGCATTTCGCCCTCCCATCTCAAGAGAGTTGCCCGAAATTTCAACTCCTGCCATCTCAGCCGTGCCGTATGATCTTGTGACGCCCCACAACCCGACCCCTGTTACTTCATCATTATGAAGCATGTCGCCTGGAAACTACAACCTAAAATGGTCTTTTTTTTTCTCTCTCTGTCACAACGCCAGCATACGATGTTCCGGAGGAAAAGCATTTACCGAGGTTGTGTTAAGATTGCGCCTTACCGATAAGAGTGCACTTATGTGATGCTCATATGTCACTTTAAATTCTATTATCGCACCATTTCTATCGTGTTCTATTATTGTGTCGCTTCGCGGTTCTTTACAGTGCTTCATATGCGACAAATTGAATGCCCGTTAGAGTTTTGCAGGGCGTATGCTTTCCATTTTTGTGTTTCTGATGTTTTTCATTTTGTATAACAGTCCCATCAACTCACCCACTCCTGTAAGAGCCTACCAAGGCTTACAGTATGCTTAAATAAATAAATAAATAAATAAATAAATAAATAAATAAATAAATAAATAAATAAATAAATAAATAAATAAATAAATAAATAAATAAATAAATAAATAAATAAATAAATAAATAAATAAATAAATAAATAAATCATTAAATAAATTTCTTACCGCGGTGTCTTCCCAGGCTGTCACGTGCGCTAGGATATCTTCTTTTCTCATAAAGGCGCTAAAAGGGCAAAAATATGATTGCTGTTCGCATTTAGGTTTTCTGAATCTGCATGAACACTTTGAATGCAACCATTAAAGCGGGACGGCTCCTTAGTGAGGCAGAATGTTCGCCGTTTTGAAATAATTCGGAGAATTATGGAAAGGTGAGCTAAAGTTCGGTAGCAGTCGTCTTGGATAAATAGAAACAATTGATGCACACCCTGTCTACTTCTTCCCTGCCTCGTTCGTCACTTCAGCAATGTTTTCATTCATCAAATTATTTCTGACTCCCCTCACAACTAGAAGACGTTTTAAAAGCGTTTTTGGCAAGCTATGGATGACCTTGATTCCTTTGTGCGAGTATAAGCAATGAACCTTTATGGCCGGTATCTGTGCTTCTAAAATATAATGCGGTACCGATTTCCATCTGCAATGAATTAAATATGGGATTTAAAGGCGCGCCTTTACCAACTATTTTTGAGTACTACAACATAAATCATCTGTTCTTTTCACGCGTAAGTAGGCTGCAGTCATATCTCGATCTTTTAATGGCTTATATCGCCAGTGAGCTCAGACTCTGAACACCGCCCTCATAGAGTAGACTATATATATCTGTCTATGTAACCATGTAACGCGGAGTGCGCAATTCCATAGTCAGATTTCATTGACTTTCGCTCGGTAGAGTAAAGAGTACTGAAAATGCTACCGTTTAACTGGTCTGCGTTCTGTGCTGCGTCTTTTCAAAAGCAAGTACTGCTCCAAAATAGTACCAGTAAAATAGTAGTACTAGATTCAAAATGGTTATGGTGGCCCTAAGCGCTTGCGGCTTGTTTGAGAAGCAAGGATTTTCGTTGTGCAACGCTCAATACGTGCGCCTCGCGCAGTGCTAACGAGGACGGTCGAATAGAACAGTATGCTAATGATTTCGATTACCAAATTTCCTTCGGACTTTGGTCCTGTTAGCTTCGTTACACAACCCATATTTTCTTACGCAACCTATGTGTCGTTTCTGTAGAGATTATGTTAGGCAGGCATGGTAACTGTTCAAGCACGGCCAATCCAGAAAGCAGAGTAGTAGCGCCCGACCAGCAGAAACCGGGAGCTGCGTCTCATCTGCCAGGTGAAGCGGAACTAGCGAGATAGCGCGCAAATTCAACGCTTTCCTGGTGCGCAACTTTTGCAATGTTAATGATAGACCACCTCTTGCGAGCTGCCCGAAAAAGTCTGTGCTTTCTCTGCTTGCTTCGTTTCCGCGGCTTGCGCAAGATAGCGTGAACTTGTCCCTGAATATTTTTGATTTCGCTTCCAACTTTCAGCTACGCAGTCAACTTTCAGCTTCGTCATCCCTTCCGTCTCTCAGATGTCTGTTTTGCTACGACATCTGTTGCGAGCCGAAGGAAACTACGATCGGACAGTGATTCTGGTAGTTGTTCTATATGAGTCAATTTTTTCCATGGCACGAAGACACTGCGCGGAAGTTTTGCCGCCCACGCATAGAGAGAGAGAGAGAGAGAGAGAGAGAGAGAGAGAGAGAGAGAGAGAGATGGAGATGAGACGCGGTTGTGACCAGCAGTGCATGTTTCTTCGTCAGCCTCACACTTCCACAGCGAGAGTCCAATCATAGAGAGAAGAGCCCAGCCGCAGGCGCCCGGAGGAAAGCCTCTCGGCGGCATCAGAGTGCGAGCGAAGCAGCACGCGCCCGCTGCATTTTTCATGAGTGACCTGATTCCGCTGAGACGATGTAGACTATTCGGCACATTTGCTCCTCTTCGACTTCCAACTTTGAGGAGAAGGAGAAGCGACGAAAGAGTATGGAAAACCAACGGCGCTCTTGGCTACTCTTTTGCCTATCTCTCCGTCTCCTTATCTCCGGGTCGCCTTCTCCTCCTCCTATGAGCATGCAATTCCTTCGCTCCAAGGAGTGCCTCCCTCCCGACCAGTCGGTCGGATCAGCCAAAGACGTCCGCGAGGCGTTCATTCTGCCTCGTTTTCCTTATTGGATTTGCCCGACCAAAGTCCGCCTATAGTCACACTTCATTTGCACACGTAGAAACACCAGCGGGAGGAGCACTGCAGCTTTCACCCTTTCTTTCTTCGCTTAGCGTGCGCTGATCGAGATTCGTCTCCCTGTTCGCAGAGCCCGTGCCCAAAGTGTTCGCTCACAGGGAAGCATCGCGGCTAGCAGATTCGCCTAAAGCGGGCAGCAATTTAGGCTCGTGACTTTCCCGTATGACTTAGGTTCAGCGAAGCACGCCGCATAAGCTCGATTCGCGGCACGAAGATGTACTGAAGACGATCGAGGCGCGTTTGTGTGGCAAGAAGCAATCATTAAATTCACGCGCAGAAGTAAGTTTTCATTCTTTTTTTTTGTCTCACGGAACCGCTAGCAATATATCTGTGCGCATACACTACGATGCACGCCTTTCAAGCAACGCCTAAGTCTAAGGACTTCCCCTCGTGCGCGTGCTTAGCTTTGCACTCCCGGCAGAAAACGGTGGACAAATGCATCTGCATTAAGAAAAATGTCACTTCGACACAAACAAGTAGCACTAATGTGCTGTGTGGTAGTACCGCAAATACGACATACAATTACGACCCCAGAAGCAGCCATAAACAGGGTCCAATCATCGAGACGATTAGTCACAGAGAATAAAAAATGCCCTTTTATGCAATGTCTGCAACCTAATGCTGCAGGAACGTAGTAAAAACGTGTAACTAATAGGCTCATACATCGAGAGTAGCTAATTAAATGGCGTTCCATGCCACACTAACATCATTATACTGACACGTTGTGCTTGCAAGCCGTTATAAATGCAGCAGTGCATTTAACGGCTAGGTTTTTCACGGTTCCGTCCATCAAGGCAGGTCGACCTCGCCATGTTGCGCCGGTTACTATCATATGATTTTTACAAACTATTGTGTGTGGTTGTAGTAAGCGTTACTTCAAAATAATGTCAGGTGAGTAACCGCCAACTGCGAATAGTCGTTTTAGTTTACTACCTCCAATAATGCATTGCGAAAGTACAGGAGTGTTATTCTAAGAAAAAGTCTAGCCCGGTGCCAAGGATATGCTAGTGGCGTCACCTAGCGCAGTCAATGTGCACCAATATTGAGCTTGAAGTGTAAGTAAGTGGGAGTGGGAATAGTAAGTAGGAGTGGGAATAGTAAGTAAGTAAGTGAATCACGTTAATGCCACCAGACGGCGCTACTAGTCCAAAAAGTAGTTCGTGTACTCGTGTATGAACGATCATCTTGCCTTTTGCTTATCACACTCGTAAACTGCCACCTGTTTTGCTAAGACCCTATGAGCTCACATAATGGCGGGTCACCGACGGAACCTTCCACGAGTGCCGCTGCCGATCGCCAAGGAAGTTTCCGACGAGAACTGGATCGCCTTCGGAAGCGACAGGCGAGAACACTCACCGCGGAAGAAGGCCGGACGTTCCCATCATCATCTGCGGCGACTTTAATGTTGACGCTAAGAAATCGCAGTGGTTGCCAGTCCATGCGCGAACTACATGGGTCAGACCTGTTGATAACCCACTTTAAGCCACTAGCAGAAGTGTATCTCGTACTGATTATATATTTATATCTGTATGCGACCAATCGGTGTAACCCATCAACCGTGTGTGTTACCTCAGTTTATCATATGCAGCTACTCGCCGTCCCACGCGATAGCACAGCAGCACACAGGTGCTAAAACTAAGTTTCCCCACAGTGCATGCCAACAGAGCATGGACCAGCATGCATGCATTCCTGCAGTGAAATAATCTAGGCATAGAACGGATTAGGCTGTTAATTTTGGTGCTATACAGAGCGGTGAGGTATATATGATATTGTTCGACTTATAGCTCGGCCTCGGCGTCTTCGTTTCGGTGCAGGCGAAACACGAAAGGCGGTCGCTTGCTGCATGATACACACACTAAAGGTCCTCAGAGCTACAAATTTACCCGCGGCCCTCACCAACGGCGTCGCTTATAGCTTGAGTCGCTTCGGGACATCCTCCCCCGTTCCGGACACGACTACCACTTGCTACATATTGCAAGTTTATTCACTAGTTGATACGTTGTCCCTTTTAAAGACCAGTTTGGTGCTTAAAAAGATCAGCTTATAAAAAAAAAAAAAAAAAAGAATAAAAGAGCTTGAGCATGTAAGTCGTTACCGGAGAGTCACTTCATCAGGACGCAGGGATTAAAGCGCGAAACACCGCAGTAAACAATCTGTAATTATTAGGGCGTGCTGTGATACTTGCTGGCTTTAGGTCTTTAAAGCTAACAAGCTGCGTAAGTCGTTTACTTCGCTCGTATGTTATTAGAGGACTTAAATCTTCATGTCGTGCTTTCGCGCCATGGGTTGTTCCGAAGCTGATAGCCGCCTCTTCAAAAGGCAGGGAGCCAGATTTAAGCTACGTTTCCGCACTGTTACACGTGGCACGTCATGAAAGTTACATGGCGCCGTGTTTTAGGGCAACAATCTTTTCTTTTCCCTTTTTTCCAGTGCACAGAGTAACATCCTCGGGAGTCTGTACTGAGCTGTGCTGAGAATAATTACATCCGTTGGGACGACTTCGCGAGAAAAAAAAAAAAAAAAAACTGGAGCTCCACAGATTTAATGGCGACGTCTGGACGGCCGCTCGAAGTGAATTTCCTTTTTGCTCCTTTCGTCGCCGCTTTTCTTGCCAATCGTGTCTGCCGCGTTCGCTGCACAATGATGTAGCAAACTTCCGGTACCGGTCGCTGTTCGCTTTCGCGTCGTCCGTCGATCGTAGGCCGTCCTTTATTTCTTTGAGACCGCGTCGCCCCGGAACCCAGTTGCGGTCGGATTGCACGAACGATGGAAGGAAAGCGAAGTAAAAAAGCGAAAATAAGAATCCGCCGAAGACGAAACTTGTCGAAATTGCGGTTGAGATTCTTCATTGCTCGGACCAACTTTCCGAGCCTTTTTGTCTCGGTCGGTTTCCGCTTCTGGAGGGGTACTATCGATCCGCCCGCGCTTTGTTTTCGCCGTGTGATATACGTATTTTTTTCTGCTTCTCGCTGATTCCTGTTATGCGCAAGGCCCGAAGCTTCTTCCCGACGCTTGCGTTTTTGCCGTTGCTTCATGTATGACCCACGTGACTCGGTATTGAACACGTTCACGAACGTTGGCCGAGATGTAGACAAAAAAAAAAAAAAAAAAAAGAACGTAAGATCGGAGTTATGAATGCGGAGGCTAGGCGCACTGTTAATATTGCCTTTTGTCTTCCCATTTCCATCTCCGGCAGGCACCTCCTGCGTTCATTGCGGAAACAGCTTCTCCTCCGCGATCGCCTCCGGTGGATCCGAGCCGGCGGCCGTCTGCCAGTCCGTTTCTGAAATTCTCCGGGCCTTCCGGAACATTGAAAAGGGATCAACACAGACCCCACCAAAATTCATAAAGAAATGTCGCTCCAAACGCAAAAGGAAAGGAACCTTGGCCAGCGCAGGAAGGGCAAAGAAGGCAGTGCGTTTGTCCTTTGTCTTCTTTGTTCGATATCCCTAGAATCCTTTTACCCCTTCCTTGAGCGTGCCTCGAAGTTTTTCACACGTCATCCGCGTCTCCCGCTTTCAGTACCGTTTCGGCAACGCCTGTCCGCTCCTTCTCCCCTTTCTCCTTTTCCTTTCGGCCGGCATTCTTTTATCACGCGGCATTCGTCCTTCTCAAAAGTTTTCCCGAGTTTGCCTCCTCCTTCTGGCTTGCTGATGTTTCCTCCGCGGTCAGATGCTCTCGCGTCCTCCGTTTCTTTGCGTGTTTGTTTCGTTTTGTTTTGTTTTGTTTTTTATTATTATTCTGCGCGGGTGTTTTATTGAAAGATACGTTCCATGAAGCCTTTATACTTTATGCGCATTGTCCTGTCCTTGGCTGCTTGACAGCGTGGTTTTCTTTTGACTTACACGAATACTGTCCCTCGCACAACCCGAGCTCAGCACTGCGGGTTGGGCAGCTTTGACGCGAGAATGTTGCCGCCGTCATAAATGGGATTTCTATGTTGTCGCTCGAATGCACACAGACATGGGGGTGCTGGTATTGCACGTAGCAGCTGCTATATCTCGAGCGACGTTGTAATAAAACCGCGTGCCAGTAAAGTTGTTTCTCTCTCTCTCTCTCTCTCTCTCTCTCTCTCTCTCTCTCTCTCTCTCTCTCTCTCTCTCTCTCTCTCTCTCTCTCTCTCTCTCTCTCTCTCTCTCTCTCTCTCTCTCTCTCTCTCTATCTATCTCTCTTTATTCGCAGTGCAATTCATCATATAAAGTTTCATTGAAATTTCAACGCAATCCAATAAAACCAATTATTTTCATTATATCGCTTCATGTCAGTCTTTTAGATTTTAGGTTTGTACTTAAACCACATTTGATTTTTAGAGCAGCTTTGTGAAGTGCATAAAAGCGGCCTACCTTCGAATTGATTATTAAAGGGACAGAACACTGACCAAGATAACTAATGAAACTATCGTGGGAATTAAAAGATCTTACCTCGTGCTGTATAGATCGAACGCTACAATATACAAGAAACGAGGTTTTATAATTTTAATATGACTCTTAATGTCGCATGAAAACGACTGATGTCGCCTCTTGCGGCAAAAGGCTGTAGTTATCACCGTAGTAACTCACATGACGAAATCCTAGAAAAATGTTACTGATTGTCGTAACTGCACAGTGACCTCTATTTTTTGACGGCTGCTCGCATTGTTTGATTATATTTTTCAGTATCTCCGCTACGCCCCATCAGCAAAAACAAACCTCCTTTCACGTCGCTTACGATGTGCTTTTAGCGTTTGCCACTAAACGGCGCCATAGTCTTTTGGATTATTTTGGATGAGGCCGTGACCATGACCCACTAAAGCTGCTGTTGATGATGCATACATTCCTGTGGCATAATTCCCCTGGGTGTAGAAACTAAACTTCATGCCACTGTGTACTATAAATATATAACTACTGTCTGGTGGCTGAAATTATATTAGTTTTTGGTGCATCACTTTTGCCGACGCAGAATCGTCATCATGCTTGCTGCTCATGATTTCCAGCATCGTAATGATCGAAAAATTCTCAGCAAAATGTTTCTACACCATTTCTGGCCAAACCGCAATGGAATCGACAACTCGAGACAGGAAGGTTTACATTGCACCCAAAAAAATTGCATGCTTAAAGGGCAGTGTTCTTTCCATTTAGGAATTAATGACTGAATTATAAGGCCACATTACAGGCCTATTTTCAACAACAATAGCCTTTCTTCGTCACCAAAAATTAAATAATAACTTTAATACCGAAAGAAGCTTACATGAAAAATGATTTTGTTTTCAAAGCAAATTATGTCACATATAAGATAGGATTTGTGAGCCCTCTCAGCTCAAACGGCTCCACTGAGCTACCATCTTTGCCAAAGGGTAGCCAGGCTGCATGTTTCTCTTCTCGCTTGTATTCCGAAGTCAACAATAATTCCCAGAGGATCACAGCTTGTTAGGAAGTGAGCACAAGAGCTAGTCTTTACTTTGCACATATTTACAGCTTCAGAACTTGTACGAATTCTCTACTACCCGTCTGAAAAGCGGAACAAACAGCCTGGCTACTTTTGGCAAAGACGGTACGTCGTCCACGTCCGTTGACTGGTCGACTCAAAGTTTCGTGTCCTAGCTTTCCTTGTTAAGAACGCGCCACTATCTGCGGCCAACTGGAAGCTGAAATTAAGCTGGCGGCATTTCTCGCCGTTAGAAACTTTTTAGCGGCACAGTTTATAAGCGCGCACAAATTCTGGCATGGACCATACGATTTATATGCTTCTCAGCGTGTAGCATTCAGCGTGCTCGTGTTCCTTTTGCAGTGCTTCCTAACCTTTCTGTTGAAGCTGTCCTTGATTCCCCGCTGATACACTTATGCACTTCATGGGCAAGTAGGCTTGTGTGCTCCATAGTGAGGGATATTTGTTTAGCCAGTTGGCGTTGTTTCCCACAGTTATCAGCGGTAATGGCGCGGCTCTATAAGCTTGAGTTTGCGAATTTAATCTCGGACGCTTGATGCGCATTTCCAAAAAACGCCAGTACAGTTAGATTTCTCTCTGCTTGAATGAACCCTGGGCTTTCTAGACTGATCGACAGGATATACATGCCTTCCACTCTCAGCGTAGTGTCAGCGCGTAAAATCAATTAGGCTTATTACAAGAGCATCACAAAGAAATTCCTTCACTGTACAATGTTAAAGGTGAAGATGAGGTAACGGGAAAGAACACTCTGGAGTAAAATGCCTTGACACATTTATTGCTTATAAAGATCTGTGCTGCTTTCTGTATCATGTCTAGGAGGTTCCCATAAATACTGGCTAAAGCAATGTTGGTGCTGCTCCACCCGCCAAAATAGCCAGCTTGCATTATTAATTTAAACAGCCAGCTTGCATTATTAATTTTATCTTATCCTTTAATTTAATTTAAAGGACAAGATAAAAGAGAGCCACAGAACAAGCGCTTGTACTGTGGCTTTCTTTTATCTTGTCCTTTGTCTTCTTGTTCGCGTTGTTTAAAGTTAACAATGAATGTGTACCAACTCGCCCAACAAAGTATCTTGGTAGCCAGCTTGCCCGCCAAAATATCTGCTCAAGCGAGATGTTATGTACTTCACTTTTTTTTTTCAAAAACTGTGTGAACTGCAGGGGAACTGTGTTGTTTTCGGTGTTCAATTAACGAGTTAATACGATACTAAAGGCCGCAACATTGAAGAAACAGTTTTTCTTTGCGATTATCCCACTGCTCAATAGTGAATTCCAGACTTTTTGGCACAACTCGTAGTCATATCTCAAGCACACAGCTGACCATCAAGTGTGTGTGCTTTCGATATTGACCCGACTCCGAACTTATTCACTTGATCATGTTTCTTTCTGGTACGTCACCAAATCAAGGTGTGTGCAGGCTTCTCTGCGGAGTACCGAAATCAAACGACAATAACATGTTTCATTCGCTTCACATGTAGTGTCTGCAAAATCACACAGTTACGCCGTCATTGGAAGCGCGTGCTAAAGTAAGCCACTGGACATTACTTTCAAGTAGATATATTTCACTCAGTGACTTCGATGTGCTTTTCTTGAATCACTGAACTTATTCCTTGCCCTGAAGCAGAGTTCGCGTATAATTGCAAGACGTACGTTTTACTCTTTGTGTAGACTGTTCATACGCTTGCAACTGTTCGCGAATTTCTTTGTTCTATCCTCAACGTTAACTGCACATTCGAAGTTCTCTTTCAGCGAACTTTCTTAAACAGTTGTATGTAAACTTGGTTCTCAATTGTGTTCGTCTGTTCTTGCAGGTCTTCAGAATAACGACTCAAATCCCTGGCTCACTGATGTTTGGCCGCTGCCATGACTGAGGAGGCTGGCCGGGCCTCTCCATGAATTGCACTTATCACGCCAGCGAAGCCAGCTGCTCTCTCCCACTTGCTCTAGACCCGTCCTTCCGCTCCTTCCTGAATGCCTCGACTCCGCAAAGCTATGGTGAGCAATGGTTTCGCACTTACTCACATGACAATATTTTCTTTCATTTTCATTTACAAAAAAAAAAACAACAGCCGTGCTTGGACCCATATTTGGTTCTTATAACAAAACGTTGTGAGGTTTTTAATGTTTATGCGAATTTACTCGCATTCAGTTTAGTAAACACCAAAAAGCAAACTGCATGTCTCCCTTAAAATGACTTAACAACATGAAAACACTGGGAATACTTAGATAAACTAGTCTGTTGGTATTTTTGCAGAGCAAATTATCAGAGGAAAATAAATCGAACTTCCAGAATTTCTTGCGGTGGACCTGCCGTGCAGGGTGTCAACTGACCGCGCATGTCCTTTTCTTCCGGCAACACTCAGCTGCACGGGTGCCTTTCAAAATGGCAACGACAAACAGGTTTCTCCAGAGCACGTTATCATAAGCGCTAGATCTCTAAAGGAGCTGTAAAACGCGCAATTTCGTTTGAATCCTTTTTCTCTGTACGATGCCATTGCGGTGTTTATTGAACAGCCATTGGCCAAAGGGCATTGGAATGAATGAATGAAGCCTTTATTGAAAGGAAGGGATGGCTCTCAAATTATATGGACACCGGGACATACTGGCACGGACGGGGGAAACGCAGCCGCGCAAGCGGCCGCCGCGCAAGCGGGTGGGCTTGCTGAAACGTACAATGCCCCACACCCCAACTCCATGCCTACACCGACAGACTTAAATCCTTACCAAACAATGCTCACTAAAGGCTCCTCTGGCAGATCGATGATGCACTATGTACGCACAAAAATAAAACACGACAGTAAGCTTAGATTACATGAAGCGACACCAACGCCGGTGTTTGAGGACACGAAAGGGCTCACTCGACCACAAGAAATATTTCTCAACAAAGTAATAACAAACGCTGCTTACACACCGCACATACTTGACAAGTGGTTTCTCCGAAGACACGAAACACTCAAACACAACATATGCACGCACTGTCAGGAACAGTGTACAGCAGACCTAGAACATCTTATATGGCAATGTCCATCGTTTTCACAAGGAAGAAACAAAATTACGCATATTCCACACGACGACATGCCCACATTAGCAGGTCAGGTTATATCAAGCACCGAAATACAACACTCCATTGCTACATACGGCAGTGAGAGCGGCCTGCTTCGAGTAGTGTGAGAGAGGTCGACTCACAGCGCGAAGATCGGCCGCATGGCAAGCAACAAGCAACAGAAAAGATAACTTCAATGGTTATCGAATTTTAACCAAATCATATGCAGCGATTGCAGAGCTGACGGCACCAACTACAGACGACGCAGTGGCCAAGGGCATTGGAAAAAGATAATAAGGGCCTGCCCTCAGTATCGAATTTGCGTGCCATTTGCCACCCAAAGAGCGTTACCGACAGAAAGCACATGTGTCAGAAGTGAACGACTCACGGAGCTCTCTGTTTCAACCCTAACGCATGTAATTACAGTCAGGGGAGAAAAATGTTGGAAAAATTAAATACTCGATATGATACACAAATGAAGGAAGTCATCAGCCAGTGACGCCAATGCTACCATATGAGATTTGTTTTAATTGATGCTGCTATCGTAAATTATTTACAAATTTTATTGGTGAATGGAAGTTAATAAATACAAAGCAAAAGTAAAAACAACGCTATTGATGGTGGGTCCGAACCAGCTACTTCCGAATTTCGTTTCTGACGCTCTTACTAAATGAACTACAGCCATGGCTGGTGAATCTTCTACCGTCTTGGTCATTCATGTACCTTGTAACCAAACCCTCAGAGTGTCCACCTGTGTCATCATCACCCATAACGACGGAGGTGCGCGTCCCTTATAACCGCAAGTGTCATGTCGGACGTGATCGATATAGAGTGCGAGAGTTGTGCATGTACTGCGTATGGCTTGAAGACTGCCAGAACCAGGACCATCGCACCGTTCTAACAGAGCAATGTAGAGAAAATTTGTAACCTATTAAGACACAGTGCAGAAAAAAAAAAACAGCCAGCAAATAAGAGCATAAGAGATTTTCTTGTTAATTTCTGGTGCTAACAAGAATTATATCATTTTTACATGTGAAAGATAAT
This sequence comes from Amblyomma maculatum, assembly GCF_055883805.1. Lineage (NCBI taxonomy): Eukaryota > Metazoa > Arthropoda > Arachnida > Ixodida > Ixodidae > Amblyomma > Amblyomma maculatum. Next base: position 27,546,153 of record NC_139345.1, read on the forward strand.
ATAGTTAAACAAAGAAGAAGAAAATCAACATTGCCGTTAGTGGGATCTGAACAATGGGTGATTACGTATCAAAGCAGGTTGAATCATGGCAAATCAAAAACTGATTCGCTAATTCACAACCTTCATTTTACATGACGTTTCGTCTGGAGCTCAAAGTGGCGTACATGTGAGCCTATACAGCTAGTTACTGTCTTTATATAGAAACTTGCGCAATTGTTTGTGCCCGAGCAGCATAGAGATGGGTGTTTACATAACATTTGACTGTGAAGAGACAGTCTCACGTCTACTGTGCGAAAGCCCTGTTTTTGCGACCGAAAGAAGAGAGCATTGCTGCGCTCCTGATTCCATCGATCACCGCCCTCTCCTAAAACAACGTAAGGCTGAGAATCAAATAAAATCCCTCAAATCAAACACCACAAACATTGGCAACAGGCAAAGACTATAAGAATCGGTGTACTCTTCAATGCTGTTCAACATTACACGCATTCCTGCAGGCAAGAAGCTAGCACAACAACCCGACATAACACCCCGTGTCAATCTCGAAGCCCGCAAGCATCCTGGCACCGACGATGAAGGAGTCGCTTGCTCTCGCACAAGCTGTGTGCTTGATTGAAATGTCACCGCCGCCTCAGTTACTGCCCTGCCCTGAATTCAAGGAACTGCTGTCGACTCCCTTGACCCTCAAGGAATTCTTGAGATAGTGACATCTGGTAGAGGAGCGGGGTACGACCCATGCACCATACGCCCTTGAACAATCGGGAGCACACCCCTCGCTTTACCGGTTCGGCGGACATCACGCCAGTGCACCGCACCAGTCGCTGGCTCCTCGGCCTTAATCCTGAGTTCCGCCTCCTACCGGACAACGCTTCAAACCTATCAGACACGCTGACCATGCAGGACGTCTCAGTAGAGACTCAGGTTGCGCTTCGCCAACCACGGGAGCCTCCTACCTTCTATGGCTTTCCGAGTGAAGATCCGGAAGACTTAACTGAGAGCTACAAACGAGTCGCGGTTCTGAACAAATGGGATGACCGTGACAAAGTCCGCTAAGTATATTTCGCCTTGAAGGACGCTGCGCGGATATGATTCGAAAATAGGGAAGCGTACCACCTGGGACATGTTCAAGACGGAACTGCTCAATACCTTCACGACCATAATACTCAAGGAGAGGACCGAGATGCTGTTTTAAACCCTCCAGCAGCATCCAAATGAAAGCGTCGCCATCTTCGTGAAGGAAATGAAGCAACTATTTTGACGCGCTGATCCATTCATATCCGAAGACAAGAAAGTGCCCTTTTTGATGACTGATGTCAAGGTAAAACTTTTCGCCGGCCTTGTGCGCAACACTCCGACCACTCTAAGCCAGTTCGCCACCGAAGCTACTACCATCGGAAAAATGTTGCACGTGCGTTTCATGCAATTTGACCGTCCACGCCAAGTTGCAACTGCGGCTTGTGTCGATGCGGCTGGTTTCAAAAACGACACACTTAGCGAAACAACGCCAACCGTTGTCCGCGAAGAACTGTGCAAGTTGTTTCCGCGCTTGCCGCAGTCCTAACCTCCTGCTGTCACCAACATTATCCGGGAAGAGGTCCAGCAGGGAACCACGGATCCTGCTCTGCAGCATCCGCCACCGCCGCACCGCACCGCCGCAGATCGCGTGAGCCACGCTGCCGCACGTCGTCGCCCGACATGTTATAGTCTTACGCATATGAATTCAGACTCTGGACCACCACGTGCAACAAAGACACAATAGAAGATAACCTTCAGAAAGCTTCAGGCGTGGTGGTTGGGGAAGCTCGAGAACCTGGCCTACGTTTTTCGTCAGAAAAGTCATCAAAGGAAGCAAAAAGACGGAAACCACTATCAGAATTCACGTTGACTCCTAAATGCTTCCAACGGGTAAAAACATCAGAATCTTGGCGATGATCATCCAAGAATACGGGAAACACATCATATCCTTAGGCAATCTTAAACTCACCGTTAAGCAAGCGTTAATCCTAATTAGAAGTTATCTAATCGAAGAACGAAAATCCGGATCCCTCCACACAGCGTCTTTCGTAGCCTGGGTTGCTTCTTCATGTTAAACCTCACACGCATTACTCAAATTTGGACAACTGGGCAGTTAACAAGGAGCTCTAATAATAACTGTCACCCTGTTCTCCAGAAAACTAGCCTCGGCACTGTAAGAAAGTGACACAGCCTACCTGGTGCTGAATGGTCGTTAGGATGTCTGACGTCATGAGGCCACATGACGTCACCAAGTTGGCATGAGCTTCCCGTGTGGCTCTTTTAAGATGAAAGGATTAGATAGCAATGAAACGATCCCGAACCCTTAGAACCGATTCACCCCAAAGCCCTGCTACCCCAATCACATGCATTCACGCCCTTAACGCTTGGTTAAAGCGGGGCATAATATCTGTGTCGAGTGTTTTTGCATAAATCGGTAGCTTATGACTGTATGCAAATGAGTATCTGTGAGATTATAGAGATGCAAATAAACATTATAGTGATTAGGCAAGTAGCAAAGTGCATGTACCTGAAGGAGGAACCGCAAAGACAGTCACCAACGGAATCCATTAATGCCATTGTTTCATACCCTTACATGTGGAGCTGAAGTGTCCCCCAATCTTATATTCACGTAGATGTATGCCTAACTTGCAGACTCATCGTTTTGAGAAACGAACTTGCCATGCTTTAATATCAACCAAGAGCTTCGAGGTGGCTTTGCTACCTGTTCAGTTTATGCCATGTTTCAAAAGCTGTGCCGGAACGTAGGTCAGAGCTAAACATTGCAGTACGAAATAACTAACGTTATCTCCGGTGAGGTACCATGTTCCAGTATACGATATAAAGTCATTTGCTTATCAAAAGCGTATCTGCATAATCAAGTACAAAAGCTGGTAGTGTCTTAATAGAGGCCTACGGCAATCAATTGTACCTCCTTACCATGTCAGATTTTGTACCGGGAGGACTTATTTTTCATCGCAAACCTTCTTAGCATGCCATATTCATTACAACGGATTTTTTTTGTGTGTGTGCGTTGTTCCCAGTGATGCCATTACGGCGACAACTTTACTTTTTTTTTCTTAACAAAGTTAAGAACGGGCTTCTTCCGTTTAATTCTTATCAAGAAAGCTATTGGAAAGCTAACGTATCTCATACATGTTCCTACATGGTTTTACGTATAGAAGAGCTCATTTTACTAAATATAAAAACACGGTAAAAAAATCGCTTTTTCTTTATCTAGTTTCATGGGCGCCTTAAACTGAATATGCGGCAAAGGACAGTGCACTTTCGATTCGTCACACACAGGTAAAATTGAAGAAGTAGCCTTATCATTTGGTACATAACTAATGCTAGAAAATTAACTGCCCGAATAAAACCAAACTACTGTTAGTTTCGAATCCACGTAATGGAACTTATAATCAAGTCCAGGCGGTAATATTCAGCTCTGTCCTACTTGCGCAAGCTTCGAGGCCTCTCTGCATTCATTTTGAATAGATGCAGATTATTCGGGTATACTTTGGACAAGGCGAGCCACTTGGAGCGGCTGATTTCTCAACTGGTTACAGTTTATTCCTTTCCGTCACTGAGACGTTATGTCTAGGCACTGATAATTGGTGGAAAACATATGAGCTCCAGGTGCTAGAGGCGCAGCCATATGGTTTTCGGACGGCACCTTCTCAACACAGTTGAGTTATTTAAGACGATAATGAAATTCTCCTGTGTAGTGTACATGACTAAATACTAACAATGAAAGCTCGCCATATCGCGTTATGCCTGCTCATTGTAAAGAAGTCTATAAATCAAAACAGCATACATAAAACAGTGCACCGTACGCAGCTGCGTATATACAGCCTTCCACCTACATGCACCTAAATCACAGTGAAACCTGGCAAATCTTACGGAATGTAATTGACTTTATGCAGTGCATAAAGTTCGTTCACTTCCCATTGCACGCATTAAAACCTTGTGAGAATGAGGGAGGGAGGGGTTGGCGGGATTTCATGCACGTCTTAACGGGTGGCTATTATATTCGCGCCCTCCATGACATGAGAGCTTTGGAAACACGCATGAATGCATGCTTCCTGAATTGTGTTTTCAGTCCGTCCGCCGATCTTCTTGCGTATATTTGCGAAGTGAACATGGGGAACAATATATGAATCCTGTCTGTTAAGGCGATAGCCTTTAACGGCTCATGCTCACGGATCGGGTCCGTCCGTCCGTCCATAACGCTTTCGTTACGTGGGAGTCGGCAGCTAGCAGCTGCCACTGCCGAGCACTAACTGGACATAGGGCTTCCTTACATTACATAAGGAAGGAGCTGCCAACTCAGGCCTTTCCTTTTATATGAAAGGGCGATATCAGATTCAGCCTGCCGAGACCCTTGTATATTCCCGTTATCCCTGGGCCACGCAGGTAAGTTTACACGGCTCGGTTAAAGTGGGGCTTTATATGTTGGCTGGTAGCTTACGCTATCACGTCATCGTGAAGGTAGGAGTCAAAAGAAAGAAAAAGAGGCACCGTAGGGGAGGGCTTCAGACCCCTGTTCAATAGAGGCTTTCGTCTCATCGCAGTTTAGTGATCCAAACTGCCCCCTAGAATTTTTTTAATGCAGAAAGTTTGGTTTGGTTTGCTTTGGTTTGGTTTGTGGGGTTTAACATCCCAAAGCAACTCAGGCTATAAGAGACGCCGTAGTGGAGGACTCCGGAAATTTTGACCACCTGGGGTTCTTTAACGTGCACTGACATCGCACAGCACACGGGCGCCTTGCGTTTCGCCTCCGAAAAGAACAATGTCAAAACATGTTGTCAAAAGAGCCCAAAAGAGTTTGCTCTTGAACAACATCATGTGGCTCGTAACGCATGCCTAATGTTTAAAATCTCTTGAAGATAGAAAGATTCTTTACCCTGTCCGCTCCAACGACTAGGACGTCTAGTAATACTGCAGAGCCACATTACACGGCTTAAAAGCAAACCTTCTGGTCTCTAAACATCTGAAAATGGGTACATTGCCCACTCTAACTCAAGGTGCACATGCTGTCCCTTTATTGCAGTCTGCCGCGACTTCCCACGAAGCACCTTAGAGATTATATGCATATATACGGAATAAGCCACCGAACAGATTTAGCTACTAGCATCAGTAGTGCAAGTTTCTGTGCCAGCCGCAACCACTGCATTATTAGCCCCGTTCCGCGACGTCGATACAAGCAGCTGCACCTAAGTCATCAGGCGGGAACAAAAGCTTGGCAATAAAGAACCCCCCTCCAATCCGTGCGTCTTTTTTCTCTCTCTGACCTCGCCGGTTCTTCGTTCTCGGTGTCAATGAATGACATTATGTCAGAGTTGTTTAATTTAGGAGACTGAGCATCTCGCGTTTAGCGCGAAACTTTTTATTTCGTTCTTCTCCATGGCAGCCAATAATTTACTTGCCTACACTTTTTAAAGCAATGCTAATAAACCACCACATGGCAGAGCAATGTCTCCTCAACAGCGAAGTGGCAGCAGGCGGACAAAGTACTACAAAAATCTACCAGTGTGCAATCAAGCCACGGCTGTGAAAAATTTATACGCGTCGCTGGCGATGTTTTCTATTGCTTTACTACGTGACTGTTTTTCCGTTTGTGATACCCTATAGCCGTCGTTCGCGTCGGTGTTTTTTCTTTCGCATACCCAGTTTTTCTTTCGTTATCTTTATGCGCTTCCTTCCCTCTTCTTCCTTGAGCCGTATTTTACGACGTTATTTGGGGGCAATTCTTTATCTAAATTGAGAAGCGCCTCATTTAGGCATTCAGGATACGACTTTTCGCGACATCCAGCCCTCTCCCACCCGACTTCCTCGCGTTTAATTAATGAGGACGAGGCACATTTTCCTTAATTGCCACGCGACTGGCAAGCGTTCGAACAGGATCAGTCCGCGGGTCCCTCTTCACCCGGTCCCCCCGCTTCCTGCCCCGCCCGCGTTCAGGGGCTCGCGCATGTGCGCCCATCACAGAGAAAAGAGCGCAAACAAAGAGAAAACGGGGCACGCGACGCAAGGGACCGAAACGCGGTTCGCTGCCTCCTACACGAAGGCCAATTCTTTCTCGGACTCTCTCTCTCTCTCTCTTTCTCTCTCTCTCTCTCTCTCACTCCCAGTTTTGCATCTCTCTCTCTCTTTCCTTCTTTTTTTTTTTGTATTTTTGTACTCTCCTGATAATTTGCATTCTTCTCGACGGGGCACGAACGGGGATCGAAAGTAGCGGCAGCGCTTCCTAGGGCCGCTCGCGACAGTGTTATCAAATGGAAGATCGCGGCGAACATTTGTTAGAGCGTCTGGTAGGCGGGATAATTAAAACTATCGCATCTCGACTTCAATGTTTCAGGGCGAACTAATGAGCCGCTGTCTCCTTTGCCGCCGGTGTCTTCGAGAAGTGTGCGAGCCAGCTTGGTGCGTGCCGTAATGTGTATAGGCTGCCTCGATATTATGCCGCTGGCCATCTCTCTGAGTGCATTACCACAGCAGAAGCGAATGAAAACCGCCATTATGCAAAGTATCTCGCAAAATGTGCGCCGAACTGTGTCCTTTTGTTCTAACTTCACTTCAAAAAAGATTTTAAACAAATAAAATAACTAAATACACACATTAAATCAGCTTACATGTAGCAATGCAAAGCGTCACTCTGTGTGGCCTCTATTTCGCTGCAAATGTTTGTAAACTTCCTTCTTATTATGTGTTCTCGTGTTTGTAGCACACCGTACCGGAGGAATTCAGACATTGTCCCGCTACAAAGCTACCAGTCGATTCGACATCGTCAGCACTCGATGCTTCATCTGCGTTTAATTCACGCTGAGACCTTCGATCACGAATCACTGCCTAGGTGCAGCTACCATGCTTCTTTGTTGAATTCGATGATTATTATTACTGTAACATCAGAACACATCCCAAACGCATGATAGTAAGTTACACGTACGTACAATGACGCATCCACTAGGTGCCCCTCTCACACACTTCAGCCAGCTACTCTTTGTGGTCTTTGCATTGCAAGCCCGTTTGAAGCGTAGAGGGCCTGGATTCGAATCCCTATACTGATGAACTTGCTTTATTGAATTAGATCAATTTTCCGGCCACCCAATGGGTACTATCAGTGTTGGCAACGACAACTCCAATAACAATGCCAGATGAATTTTCGTCTAATGTCGCAAGTAATAATCCGCTCGCACTGATTTACCTGAAGCCTAGGCGTTTGACCGGTCGACATGATGTCGAGTGTGAGATATTTTGTCACGATGTTCGTGCTTCTTTCGGTATATCTGCAACACGACTGTCTCTGTTAGACGGCTATCTGTAAGGCCGTTAAGGTGTTATACAGAGACGTCACTTGTAAAAGTATAAAGAGCTTTTCTTAATATCGCAATTTGTAGGCGCGTTTAAAACCCTAGAATGGGCGATATATATTTGGCTATTTCATGAAATTTTCTGAAACGCGTGTATGCCTCGCTAATTTCATATTTGTTAACAAATAAACAGCGTGCTGCCTGAATATACGCTTCTTGGCCAGCTTTTGGCAGCCACACACTGCAACACTGGCGGATGGAGCAATCCAGTGAAACTGAACTGTTTATATCCTCTACTAATCGATTCAGTCAGTGTGGCGCAAAAAGAATCACTGTGTTAGCATCCCTCCTTATACAAGTTGCTTGCCCAAGTCTGTGTTGAAATATTACTTTTATTTCCGAGTCGCTTTCGTGCCCAGCCTGCATATGTCGCCTATTCATTCATACTCCCTTCTGCACTGTCGTGTAGCACTGCATTACGTCAAGCCAAATTTGGGTGCTGTTATATAGCTTTCTCGCTGCATTAGCGCGATAGAATGCAACGTACTGAGAACGCGTTTAGCATTCATTAGTCGTAATGCGACCTAGGTCACGTATCATGTCTGGTGCAGATACGCTGCGGCAAACTGTTTCAATAGAAATTTGCAGGACGGTTCCAAATGTGTTACATGAGCTTTTGTGTGTTAGCTCCGCTTTGATGGTAGGGAAGAAAAAGTTCTGGTTTGTTTTTGTTTTGTTTTCGCTAAGACCACCGGAGATCCCTTTGAACGTGCCCAGGACAGCAAAAATACCTTGAAGTGATTTATTTTCTGAAAAGATTTACAGCAATCACAGCTAACCTGCGCGTCTACTTTTTTTAGTTAAAGCGTGAAGACTTGACACCTGGTGTGAACTCGGTAACATGAACTACCTTTGCATGCTTGAGGTGTTCGAAACTGGCTTTGTAACCAAAAAAAAAAAAAAAAAAAGAACGCGCAGCGGTGTTCGCGAAGCCTCTTCGAATCGCACACACATAGAAAGCCAGGCGCAGGACCGTGGAACGTTCGCACCCATTCTTGTCCGACACTAGGCTTCGAACCAGCCCCCCCCCCCCCCCCCCCCCGCAACATACGCTGACTACCAAGACATGGTCTTTTACACTCTATCTAAGGTATATGCTTTATCCATCTACCCTCTCCAACGTTTCATAAACCACTTAGCCTTTAAGTGCGAAAGATAAGAGGGGGAGGGCACCTGCCAGCCGAGGCAGGTGCCACGGGACACTGAGCACGCTGACGACATCGAAACTTCGAAGCGAACCGGAGGAACAACGGGGTGTTAACAACCAACGCTCTAAAAAAAGCCGCTTCGTATTCGCGCATAATAAAACTCAGATGAATGACGGGTGAAGAGAAAGCAACACTTCTCGGCAGAGCAGATGCATTCTGGAAGCGGACATTGATAAAGATAAAGCGAACACTCTTTTTACAACATGCATCTCTTTCTCCGCTCTCGTTGAGCTAGATTTAGCAGTCGCGATCGTTCCGCTTGCCCGTTCCTTTTTGTGCCCGCAGAGCTTTTTCAGCAGCCTGCCAGCAGACAACGAAAGCAGCGGGCTACGCTTGTCGACGCTTCCATTTGTCATAGCAACAATTCGCTTTCTGTCGCGTCGACTGCGAAAGCGGCACGCTTGCTCAAGGTTCCTTGTGTTCGACCAGTGTAGCATCGTGCTACGGCAGGCGCGCACTTGCACTCTCGTGCGATAGTATCCGAAATTCGCGTTTGAGCCGAGCTGCAGACGTGACCTTGCTACGGTCCGTGGAGCGGGGCTGCGAAACGTGACCTTTTTGTAGCGTAGAAGGGGAACCGACGAAACCCGAAGAGCTCTCCTTACGCTCATCCGCAGTCATAACGACACTGCAAAGCGAAAAAAAAAATGTAGAAAGTCTGAATTCTCACTACTGGATTTATTGGCTTCGAAAGGAACTTGTAATCATGTTTGTTCAACATGTCATATAAAGCGATCGATGTGAGTAAAGGTTTTTGCCACCTCATCTTTTTTTTTTTTTTTTTTATTCTAAAGCATGCATCGTTTGAAGCTTTCGACATCGGGCCCTTGACTCAGACTTTTCGCCGAATAGAAATATTTGCACTCTTCTGACAGCCAGGTAGGGAATGTTCGTCGTCGCAGTTCAAGCAGTAGAAAATTTTTATCGCAGTGCTCGTTTAATCCTGCTTGCTTGCGTACACAAGTGTTTTATCGAAAAAGTAGTTGACAGAAACATTTTCTTGTGCTTGTAAAAGCTGCCTTCAGTTATCATTACGGGCAGTATAACCAGAACAAAAATAAATTTTTTCTAAAAAAAAAAAATCCCCCTATATCTTCTGCATCCGTCTCTGCAACACAAATGCCGTGCATCTTTTCCTCGCTTAATTTTCAGACCTTCAATCGGCATACACCTTCATTTACAACCAGACTAATTTTTTTAGAAATGTAGCTCTGACAAGCTATAAAAAAGCGAGTAATTAAACACAGCGATCGCCATTTCTGGCCGTTTGCGCGACTAAGTTGCGTGTCACAAGGAATTGCGAACGTGAGTACTAGGGCAATTTCTTTCTTGTAACCGCTACACCCTTTCGGAGCACTCGCGAAGCGAACAGAAATATAGCACGTAGACACAAAGCAACCCGTGAATCTCGACTTCTTCATCGAAGCCAAGACTATGAATTAGAATGTTGAAAAGAGCTCAAACTTTAAACTTCCCACCAGGGAAACCGTTGTCTCTTGCTTCCAAACAAACGTCAACAATCATAAAAAAATGCCTGGCTTTAGGGCTTTTCTAGAAACGAAACGCCTCGTCATCATCATTACCATAAACTCAACTACATCCACTCAATGATAAAGGCGCTTCAGGTTCTTTGTCGTTGCACTGCTTGGGCCAAACAACCATATCCCGGCTTCAGTGGCCGCGTTTCAATGGAGGCGAAATGCTATAGGTGGCGGCATGCTGTGCGATGTAAGGGCTGTATATTAATAACCTCACGTGGTCCATTTAATGCGGAGCCCTCTGCCACGGCGTCCGTCGCATCCGATGTGCAGTATCTTCTTGACGTTAAGCACCGCATATGGTACCTCAGCTTCCCCAATGATCTCGTATTATGCCTGTCTATCGCCAGCTGCCCGTCAATTATCCCCTCAGACATCGTAATCTCAATATTCCTAATATCACTATTACCCCATCTCTGCATTTACGGATCTCATCCACTCATGAAAGTCCTTCGCATTGCAAGTCCTGACCATGTCTGTTTAACGGAGTGAAGCACATCGTAACATCCCGAGCCGGGGAGGCCACTCGCTGCTCTCCGTCACCTCTAAGCCGGGCGTGAGCCTGGCGGTGGCTGCGACTGCTTCCACGCTGCGTGCTGCAACGGAGTCTTTTAGCTTGCTGGCACTCAGTATTCTACTTAGTCAAGAACCTGTTGTCTTTCTGACGGTTTTGTGGTACCTATTACTTTTACAGAAGACAAGTATGACCGTGACTCAATTTTGATCCCGTGCTGTCACGAAGAGACCAGCTTCGCTGGCCACTAAGTCATCGCCGCATCCGAACACCCTGCCTTAAAGCTCTGCGCATTGAATTTCGTTATGCCGATCAATAATTCATTCGCTCGCAATGAATTCGGAGCCCATCGCTATCGCATTACTCTCTTAATATACGTCAAAAATTCCAAAGTTTTATAGTGCTCTACCACTAAAGTCCTCGATCACCAATTTCGCCGATCTTTGCCTAAAGCCTGATCTCCAATTCCTAGCCTCGAAACGCGACGTGCTCAACATACATACTTCGCCTTTGACGGCTAAGTCCGCTGTAATACCTTTGCTCAGCGAAGGCTACGCTCAAGATCATCTTTTCCGTAACAAAAACTGGCAAGTTACCAGCCTCCACAGAATATTTGAAACAACAATGATCCCAGTCAGCTTTGTTATCACTTTTTTTTTTTACACTCATTCGGCTCTTCCACAAACTAAATAGAGCCATCAACGTAAACCGATCACAGAGCCTATCACAGTTTCCCCGAAAAGGCAAAAATCGAATACTATATATGGTGTGATTTCAATGCCCTTCTTAAGCGTCCGCTGCAAGATGTCCCAGAAAGCATGCATTACGGTAGTGAATAAAGTAGTGGTCAATGGTCTCTGGCTTGCTACACAGGTGGCAATTCAAGGTCAAGGCACAAACATCTCCTTGGCGCGGCGCCATTCCTGAACAGAGGACATTGATCATTGGTGTGGGCAATTAAAAAAAAAACATACGTTTTGCAACAGACGGAATACACATGCGCTTAGCATGCTTTAAAACGTTAGTGTCGAGAAAGTCTTGCAAGGTCACCGATATAAATGTGTGGGGAACAAAGACTCAGTAAGGCTGTAAGGTATTCTAATAAAAAGCGCGCATTGAGGAAATCGAAGGTGTCAGCAACCGTAGAGTCCCTTCATGCACCTGTCCAGTCGATGCGAACAGATAAGGCAAATGAGAACTAAGACACCTAATAAGCAAAGACACGAAAAAGCGATGGTTTTCCGATTTCAAAAAGAAACAAAAGAAGGGAAAACTAGCAGATGCACGAACAAGTGAACAAGGGCTATCCTCCGCCAGACCTTATGGCGAGAAATATGTTTTCAAGAAGTATGGGCAGATCGTACTTCTTTTTGTCTAGCATACAGATTATAGTAGCGATACATATGACGCTGATATTAGTAATAGCGATACTGATGACACTAGCGATGACAGTGACGCTACAGTTAGCGATAGGGATAGTGATGATATTGGTGATAACAATGACGGTGCATTTGGTTCACGACAATTATGATGATCGTAGCGATAACAATAACGATACATTTAGTTGATAGTGGGGACGATGATAGAACCTATAGTGGTTATGATGATAGTACCTAAGTGATTATGATGATGCCGTTAAAGTGGCTTTAGCCATTTCCGCTCTTGAGCAGACTTAAGCGCAGTCTGCTCAGTCATAACCCAGAGGGCTATGGAACGAAAAATGGTAGGGGTAACATTAAGAGATAGAAAGCGTGCAGAGTGGGTCAGAGAAATAACTCAAGTTACCGACATTCTAGTGGAAATTAAGAAGAAGAAATGGACATGGGCAGGACATGTAGTGCGAAGAGAGGATAGCCGATGGTCGCTTAGGGTAACAAACTGGATTCGAAGGGAAGGAAAGCGTAGCAGGGGGCGGCAGAAAGTTAGGTGGGCGGATGAGATTAAGAAGTTCGCAGGGGTCAAGTGGATGCAGCTAGCACAGAAACTGGTTAAGTGGAGAAATATGGGAGAGGCCTTCGCCCTGCAGTGGGTATAATCAGGGTGATGATCATGATGATGATGATGAAGAAGAAGCGCAGTCTGCAACCTTACTTTTTTTCTTTTTGCCTATACAAGACAGATCAGTCCCCATTCGACTCTCCATGACTCTATGTAGAAAGTTGTACGCTGTGAAAGCGAGAAGCTGAAAAGAGACGGCTTACGCCATATCTGTTCGTTCACAGGCGCGTCTCCTTCAAACTGTTGTTCTAGTCGCATGTTCCCTTGAGATCTGCATTCTCCCTGCCCATGTCTCGGCCACATGTACCAAACGCAGCATCCTTCCACGCGCAAAGAATCGGGAAAAGTTTAAGTTATTTATCTTGAAGTAAAGGGGTTCGTTTATTTTTCACCTCCCCTCTCATTCCCCTTGTCGCCTACGAAACGTTGAGCTGTCACCGAGTTTCGAAAAAGCTAGGCTTCGGCGGCAATTCATGTCACTCGTTCCTCAGCCTTGCTGCATTTAACTGGTCTCACTTTCCTAATTTTTGTTCTTCACTTTCTCATTCTTTCTTACTACATCTCTGCCTCGCGTCTATTTGCTTTTCCTTGTTCCACGAGGCGGCTTCGCCCGGCGCCGCAGCAAAAACGTCTTCGCCAGGCCTCCTCTGGCAGTGTTTCTCGTCTGCCTTCTGTCGCCCTCGAGAAAAGACGCCGTCGACGCTCGCATTTTCTCCTTCCGCCTTTCAAGTCCACTCGCGTCTTGCATGTGTGGCGCGTGCCTTCGTCCCGTGCGTGTTTCGCCGGAGCTGGCTTGAGCCCCGTGAACTTGGTTTGCTTCGGCTTGCTTCTATACTCAGCAGAGGGAATTTCGCCTCCACACTGCCTCTAGCCGGAAAGAAACTTCCGCCGGTGCCTGTCGGGACTCGCTGCCTATACATCTGCTCTGTTCTTCCTTTACTTTCTCTCTCTCTCTTTCTCTCGCACGAAGCACAACTTCCACGAAAAGCCAGAAAAATAAAAGGCGTTCGTTTTAAGATATTTGCTCTTTTTCTAGGAGCTTATTCGCTTATTAGTTCTCTCCACGAACACTACTTTAAAGAACGTAGCATTCCAGATGAAGTAGAACAAGTAGCGATATCAGCACCAGATGACTTAATCAAAGAACAAGATGCAATGAGGAAGTATTATACAAAAATAACGAACCCAATAGTATTCAATTGAGGATTTTCTTAGCATCAAAAATACATAAGAACTAAATTGAGTGTGTCTTTTTAGTAAACAATCTATTATGCGTCAAACCTCCAACGTGGTGGGAACTCACAAGCGACTACGAAGCTAATTCTTATTCCAGGGAGGTAAGCAAAAACCGTCGCTAAATACTAACTGATTGATTTAAAAAAAAAAAAAGCATTTGAAGTGTATCAAATGTATTGCCGGGCTACAAACCTACGATTTTTACTTTGGTGAGTCAGGTTAATATAAGTCGCTTGGAGGCCTTTACAGTATAGGTTAGTCTAATAGGAAAGACTGTGCACCGCATATGCATCGCTCGATAAAATGAATGCGTCAGATAAATTTTATGATAACGGTCTCTGCCACTGATGTCAACAAAACGCAGCCACAAAGATCTGAAATAGAAATCGCACGACAACAGAACGCCATACGTGCTGTGTTATCCCCAAAGCGAGCTACCATTCTTTTCTTCACATACATTTTTCATGTTTCTCGTCCAGCCGCTCTAACCAAAAAAAAAATAATAATAATAAACCAATCGCTTTCAGCAAGTGGCTAAGCAATAAAATAGCCATAGCAGTACAAAGAAAAATGTTCGAATGAAGACGGGCTTTGGTACTGTTTTCCTCATTATAGAAGATTTACAGCTCTTCCTTGTTCGCTGAATCAGAAAAGAAACAGAGCGTTTGGGGTCAGGTAAACAGAGAATGCCCCAATGTTCTTCTGACAGGCCGCACACATCAGTCTCTGGCTGCTGCCGTCAGAGGCAGGGATCGACCGCGCGAGGGCAGCCTTTCCCGCCGACTGCGCAAGCCTCCGTTGGGATGGACGAGGCACCTTGCGGACTGCCGGTTGGCGCCCAAGGAGGGTGCACCGAGTAGCGCACTTATTTGTTCACTGGGGTGCGATGCGAGTATTACTAAGACGGCCGCAGCTGCCTTAATATTCGACGGCACTGCGTGCATTAAAGTTTGCCGATTCACGCGACGAACAAGATGAGTCAGATGAATATAAGTCGCGCGTCTACTGACGTATACAGCCCATCCTGCCTGGTAGCAGCTCGCATGCACACGGCAGCCTGTGAGAGCGAACAACGGAGTGCAAGGACTATAAAATATTCGAAGCTACCTTCCATCGAGACGAGTACAGCACACCGCAAATTCACCAGCTAAAAGGCAATGGGCAAGCGTTGATATCATTTTCTGTACAAACTCCTTCAAGGCCACATTATGTGCCCTCAGCTCTTAGAGTACATCCTACTGCGCGTTCCGCGAAAGAACATGATGGAATTAAGACCATTTCAAGTTTCTCCGTCTCTTCATTCCTACTCCCCTCTGGACAGAATGCAATGGTAATTTAACTCTTTTTGTCCTCACCTTGACATCTTCCAAAACTCGCTCTGTTCATTTATATTGAATGTTCGAAGCGTTGTATTCTGAATAGTATTTTATCACATATAACTCCCACTTTCTAGCCTAAAATATTGTATTTACTTTTTGCTTCTTCTCTTGTTCAATGCTGCCTGTATCTTGAACTGCTTTTATCCGTTTCTTATTCATATTTTAACTTATACTTTATATTCGAATCTTACTGTCCCGCGTTCCATTCTATTTCTTTAATGTATTTTCCTGTATCTCTAGCCTGTGTTTTGAGTACCACGCACTTGTTGCGCCTGGAATGGTTGTTTATTTTATGTATATTTTTATATTACTATAATCAATGTCAGTTATTTGTTGTTGTTTTTTCTCTCTATCTATCGTTTTGTTTTGTTTTTTCGTGATGTGCTCAACAATTCCCTCACTGCGTATATAAGACATGCTATTCATTGATTTCTTTTTTGCCGTCCCACTTTTCATCTATATCATTTAATGTGTTGTTTCTTCTTTTGTGTTCTATCTGTGCGTGTAAAACTTGTGTGTGCAGTTTCATTTTTTTTTTTAACTTGTGCTGCAGCAGAAGACCACAAGATTGTTCCTGCGCACATTAAATAAAGATTGATTATTATTATTGTTGTCCGCCGACCTGATGAATCGAACGTGGGTCTCCGGGGTGCGAGACGAGCACGCTGACCAGTCCGCCACGCCAGCTAGATGGTTTGAAATGGACAAAGGCGCGTCTATTGATTGCGGTGTTGTCTCAGAAATGTTCCTTAGAGAAGTGTATTATGAGCATGTAAATTACAGAATTACAGAACACGCAGTTAAGCGAGAGGCAAATTACTTTTCCGCTGTACTTCCTCTTCGCTTGGCGAGCACGTAGCGCCATCATTCGTGTGGCGCACGGAATAAAATAGACAGGGCACGGCCTCCGATATCTTCATCGCGCCGGCTCGGATCGGCAACGATGTTGCCGACGAACTACGATTGCAATTTGAGGCCCGCGCGTTTCGGCAAAGTGGCTGGCAGCGCTTCTACGTCCCGGAAGGATTAATAAATAAAAATGAGCATAGCAAGTTACTCTATGTAGGAATTCAAAACAGAGCCTCCCTTCTCAGTGCACGCCTCAGCCGCATTGTAAGCGAAAGAACGCTTAGATTCACGTTTAAGAACAAGTAATTACCAAACAGTCATGCTTTGGACAATTTAACGAGTGTTGTATCATGGAAACTATACTTCTTTGTGTCACTCAAAAGCGCGACAAGCAATTGAGTAGACGGTGCGAACGGGGCGCGGTGACGCTATCGCGTTCAATTCTTAAAGGCGAAGCTTAAGCGTCCTCCAAATTTTTCCATCGGAAGTGGGCGTCCTCTTCCCCGCCCCCGGCACGCGTGCCGGGGAAGACGGGGAGTCGTGCGGCCGCGGATTAGAGACTGGCAGGTAGCCCTTGGCTTAAAATAACGGCTTGAGAGGCTAGTTGGTGCATCATCGTATTCAGATATGTGGCGCAAACAAAGACAAACACAGGAGAAGATCCACAACACACGCGCACACTACCAACTGTAAGAAGAACCGGAAAACACTTCCTCTTCTACACTCAGGCACGTCTCAACTTCTTCTTCTTCTCATGCCCGGGCAGGACGAGGCCAGAGGAAACTCTGGTGGAGGTCCGAAGCGATTCTGACGTGCAAATCGATCGTCCGATCCGGGTATAGGGGCGAAAGACCAATCGAACCATCTAGTAGCTGGTTCCCTCCGAAGTTTCCCTCAGGATAGCTGGCGCTCGATGGGAGAGCAGTCACACCTGGTAAAGCGAATGATTAGAGGCATTGGGGTCGAAACGTCCTCAACCTATTCTCAAACTTTCAATGGGTGTACGGGAGGCCTTCTGGGTTGAGGCCTCCCGCTGCGATGAGAGTGCCAAGTGGGCCACTTTTGGTAAGCAGAACTGGCGGAAGAGGCTTGTTGCGGTCTCTTCCGCCAGATGGACGGTGCGATGCTGAATCGTAGGGTCCGCGGTTCGCAGCAGAGTATCCCAGGCTACTCTACTTGTAATATTTGTCCTGTCCCTGGAGATTGTGGACACTCCCAAATTATGTGGTAGAGGTTCCCTCTCGCCCCACAGTGTTTGCACAGGTCATAATCCCTAAGGTCTGGTAGCGCGTGAAACGCCCAGACCGGGCTCATGAACGTATTAGTTTGTAGCCGCCGCCACGCGACAGCTTCTCTTTTATTTAGTCTAACATCTGGCGGGGGTACCAGTCTACGTCCCAATTTATAATGGTCGATCATTTCCCGTAATTTTGCAGACGCTCGTCGTATGCCCAGTGTTCGGGGGGCCCGACGGCTACCCGGAAGTAGTGAGCTCGGGCTAGCTCGTGAGCCGCCTCGTTACCTTTCGCTATTAATTGTGATTTTTTTTTTTTTTTTGAACTCCTCTGTCTCGGTTGAGGCCTACTTTTGCAAGGATTACCCTGCCCGCCTCGGTCGTGCTTAGTCTCTCTAATTGGGAGACTCGCACTGCCTCCGCCAAGTCTGCCCACGTGTTATGCACCCCAAGTTCGAGCAGTCGTTCGCTCGAGGTACCTATGGGCAGTCCTAGCGCCTTCTTAACGCATCTTCGAATCAGGCAGTCTAACTTCTCTTTTTCGCCGGCCTTGATGTCCAGGTAGGGCGTGGTGTAACTGATTCTGCTTATTACGTACGCCTGGATTAGTTTTAGTAAATTTCTCTCCTTGAGGCCTCTTCCTTTAGTGGCGACCCTCCTCAAGAGCCCGACCTGTTGCTCCTCTCCGGTTTCCGCGCATGCGCACTGGTGGCCTGTCATACACATGGCGAAATGCGCTGCTGACAAGTGTATGCTTTTCTTGTGGCTGTAGGAAGAAGTAAAAGGAAATACACAGGCCTGCTACTGGCTCTGTAGCTGAGCCACCTCCGCTTCCTCGTGCGGACAGAAGAGAAAATAGAGTAGAAAGAAAAGGAAGAAGGACGGAAAGACGCACGCCGCAACAGGCGTCGTTCACCACCGAAGCGGTGGCTGGTGCAATGCCGGCTTACAACAGATAAACATTCGGTGGCAGGCTAGCCCCCGCCGCCAGCGGCGGTGACCTACCTGTCCCAGCATCATCAGGACCAGGGTCAGCCACCATCCACGCCTCCCCTGCCCTGACAAGCGTATCATAGCTCTCACTATCAGTACCACCTTCTGAGGCATACTCGTGGTTTTTACAAGCGTAGCGTATGTCTCGCTACAAACCCATGAGAATGCCTCTAACAGGTGGTACTGATAGGTGGCATGGCTGGGCATTAATTCGTCGGTGTGACGTCACAAAAAATGGCAAGGACGAACAGTAATGAGCTCCCAAGTCGGCCGATCCTTGAAACAGTGAGGTTGAAATCGAACAAATTGAGCTGATAGGTGACATGGCTGGGTCCAGAGGTTAATTAGATTTTCCGGAGGTTTCCTAAATTACAATTGCCACAGCAGATTAATGATTCCGAAACGATAAGAGACAGTATACTATCTCTAAATCCTTTTTTTACATAGCCAACAACATAGGCGCGTAGCATGCCGCAGAAATCTAACTTTCAAGCCCATATGCCACATGAATTTGATCGATCGTATTCGTATGTGATGCTTTTTTTTTTTCTTGTTGTTCTTGTGGTCAGTTTCCTGGAGGTTAAAGCGCTCCTGAAGTCAATTTTTAACGAAACATAAGCCAACCCGAAAATATTTTTGTTCGGCTCTGCTCTAAAAAAGCGAGAGGCCTTATACCGAGGAGTTTTACTCTTTCAAAACTTCCGCATTGAAAGCCATCACAGCAGTTTCTGTTGAAGTTGTATACCATAGCACAGTATAGTGTTCACCGATGCAGGCGCTATGCGACGATTGACGCTATCTCACGGAGCCGGCAAAAGCGAGAGCATGCGCTAAGCAAATATTTCACAGGAGGAGAAAGTGAGTGCTCCACGGCGTAAGGTCAGGAATGGGAGCTCGGCTTGCAGCGCCGGGTCCGAGCGACGTGGGCGTCCGACAGAGAGAGCGCTTTATTATGGAGATCTCCTCCGTGGAAAAAGACTCCGGGTGCCGTATTCTGCGAGGCGAGGGCCCGTGGGACGTGATAAATGGCTTCGGTTTCACTTTCTCCAAGAAAACTGCCACGTGAGATACTTTAAAATAACGTTCTTGATTATACGTATAAATAATGCTCGCCCATGCATAGTGCATCAGTAAGAACTTACAATTTCCTTCCGTTGGACAAACTTCTCAGCCCTGGTGTCTCCGCCCTTAACAATTCTGTATTTTATTTTCCCGTCAACATCGTGTTCCTTCGTCTCATGAAAACTGCAATACGGCGAAAGCACGCAGCACTAATCTTCTCCCTCTGCAGAACTGGCTCGGCAGCGTAACGGAGTAAAAAAAAAATGCTTAATTGATTCTGCGCAGCTCTGCATTAATCATTTGCCTGAAGAACATCGAGACGTTTAATTCTTTAATTAGATAGGAAATGAAGCAAGCAGCATATATATATATATATATATATATACCACACCACACAACACCACACTACACAACACATATACGCGTGTGCGTGCGTGCGTGCGTGCGTGCGCGCGTGCAGTGTAGGGTAGTGTAGCGTAGTGTGGTGGGGTGGGATGTAGTGTGGTGTGGTGCGTGCGCGTGTGTGTGAGTGTGTGTGTGTGTGTGGGAGGGGGGGGGGGGTAAAAAAGGACCTTTGGCCCATTCCCGTGCCAAGATAAAATCATAAGCAGTAGCGTCCCATCAAAGGACCAGCCCTTACGTAAGTAAAATCGAATCATGACAATAAACATACAGATATTCCTCCTCCCTCACATAATATATCGCATAGTTCCCGGCTTTCAACGGGAAACACTATGGATTTACCACTGGAATAATGTAGAACGTCACTTTGCGTATAACTTCACCTAATGACATACTGCGTGTCCTAACATGGGCCACTGTGCAATTTTTTTTTTAATATATACACTTCACAAGGCGTTTATATACGCATAGTAATAAAAATAGTTGCTCACCATAGGCAATCGTAAAATGTGACTGACTGTGCTTAAATGATGATGTTTGCGTTGAAGCCTACTTGTCGGTATATACGTATGCGGAACGTATAGCGGACTACATAATATTAATTGCTACGCCTGGCGTTTCTCTCTCTCTCTCTCTCTCTCTCTCTCTCTCTCTCTCTCTCTCTCTCTCTCTCTCTCTCTCTCTTTCTCTCTAGCATGAGTTTCGTTCTAATTAAGGGCGATTATAAAGCTTTTTATGAGTGCCGCGATCAATTTCCGCGGCCCTGGAGGATTCTGAATTGAAGCGCTGTCTTGCATGCCCGGTCGTGGCGACCAAGTAACCGTAAGGCTCGAGATCCACTACCCCATGTGAACTCGGTGCCATTAAAGGGATATTAATAGAAGACAATAGGTAATGGTTACTTTGTTGCCATTTCCCACTTTCCGTGCAGTACGCTGTCCTTCCGGAGGGAGCAGTGTCAGCTTAATTTTTCATGGACTTAGCAACGCGTTTATTGCCGCGTTGTCATGCCATGCCTCTGCTGTGAGCGGTCGATACGTGCTTTTAATGCATAATGAATCCTTTGCGCTTGAACAGCTGAACGACGGGAACCTCTTACAAGTGGACACTAATGGCATCTGTACAGAGGGTGAGCAGTCATGCTATGTCGCATTCGTGGTTCCTAACCTTGGCATATCTCAGAATTGTTGGCATCGTGGAATGGTGTTTTTTTACTGAAGATTAATTTTTAGTCATTTCAGTGCTACTCAGACGGCTTCTTTTCTGGGATCCACTAAATGCCGTAATTCTGACTGACTTCAAGTTCACACAGTGGGGTTGCCTGCAACGAGATCTCTGAGAATATGTTTTGCTTTTAGTGTTTGACCAGCGGTGACTATATAATGGTAAGGTCTCGAATTAGTCGAGACTTCGAGAGAGAACAGAAAAACTTGAAAGGACCCATCTATGAAGTGGTGTTAATAGAAGCATTCATGATCTTGCTGCAGAACAGCTATTCGGCTTTAACCTAGGAGGATGACCTTGTTGTTCTACAGTGAGCAATAATTTCGTAGATATAATTCGCAGTATAGAAGAAGGCGATAGGATAGTTAGAAAGGATATTATTGGAAAGCTATCTATGAAGGTGATGTAAGGAGGCGATGTGTCTAATTTAGACACGCTAAAGCATTAAAGCCTCAAATGCAATAAACAGAATAGACCTGGAGCAGTTCTCAAAGTTGATAAGCGCAAGGTAACCGACACAAGACAGGATGGTATGGAAAAAATTTAGCATGCTCTAAAGAGGGAAGTAGCCTGAACGGAGTCATAAGAAAACTGGGCGTAAAAGCATGCATAAGCAGGAACTTTAATTCCCGTAAGAAGTTTCTAAACATATTGTTTTAACATGCATTATAAAACTACACCACAACAATTACTATACCAGCAGATTCTCCCTGAGCAGACTATATTCTACAGTTGCGTCACAACAATTGTAAAAAAAATGAAGCCGATTGCTTTTCTATATCTTATTTTGACATTAAATGAAAATTTTTGCTACCCATTGGAAGCTTAATTCATTCCCACTAACATGCGCATATAGCATTATCTTACAATATTCTACAGTTGCCTAACAATTAAAATGCTGGACATTTCAGCTGTTTGCGCTTAGAGGAGAGCGGGCAATGTCATTATCAGTCCGGGCAAGGTGGTTAATGCAGCCGTGGGATTCTGCACATATCTGTGCCGTAGGCAAAGTAATCACTAAGGTAATGAGACAGGCAGTAGTGTAGATCAATCAGGCATTCCTCGGACATCTGAGACGGAAGTAAAGAAACTCTTAGAAGCAATGCAAAGGGAGAAATCAGCTGGGGAGGATTAGGTCAGTGCAGATCTGATGAAAGACGGATGTGGTATCTTGTCAGAAAAAGTGGCCGCCCTGTATACGCAATGCCTAAAGACACCTTTACCTTTAAAAAGGTTTCTTTAAAAAAAGAAACCTTACCAAAATTCTAGAAGATAGCTAATATCTTAATTCATAAGAAAGGTGGTGTCATGGATTTGAAAAATTAGACTAATCAGTCTACCATCCAGTACTGACACGGTATTATTTGGTGATTGCAAATGGAATCAGAATAACCTTAGACTCCAGTTAGCCAAAGGACCAGCCGGGCTTTCATAAAGGCTGGTCAACAAATGATCATATCCACACTGTGAAGCGTGATAGAAAAATGTGAGGAATAAGTCAACGCCCTAACATAGCTTTCTTTGATTACGAGAAAGCATTCTACTCAGTCGAAACTTCAATATTCATGCAAGCTTTGCGAAATCAGGGATTTTGCGACACAGCACCCCAATCTTATATAAAGATAGAGATGAAACTGCACTTAGGAAGCACGTTAGGCAGGGAGACACGACCTGTCCAGGGCTATTCTGCGCTTACGCATATGAAATATTCCGAGACCTGGATTAGGCACAGTAAGTATATCAAGTAAACTTAGCCCCGCTAGAAATTCTAGATGATTTAACTAAGTTACTCTGGTGCGAAGTATGTGCGAAAGAACCCGGCGTAGAAGAAATAAAGTTTGGAAAGGCATGAAGTTGTCCTAGCACGGTTTGCTGTGGTTTAAGTCCTCCACGACTGTCTGCAAACGTAAAGAAAACGAAGACAAAGCACTGGTTCCAGCGCGACTCGTCCATGGCTATCTGCGAACCTCATAATCTAGACGACACGAAGGTGTTGAGGACGTCTTGATGAGGGAGGTCGCAGGAAGCGAGCTAAATGGGCAGCCGTAGCGGTGGAGGGAAAGGGTAGGCAGGGGACTGGAAGGCTTTGTGGCATTGTGGGCATTGTGTAAGACAATGTTTTATATTTGGGGAGATATTTACTGGTAGGACAAAGTGTGCGAAGATGAAGAAGCAACAGGAGTGTGAAGTAGAAGAAGAAACGAAGCAGCAGAAGAAGCGAGCACCGCACGTGCGAAGAAGAAGCGCGGCGCCGGCTCCTCGCGCCGCACCTGTGTCGAATCCGATGACCTCGGCTCTACGAGGCATCAGCAAAGCTTTTGTTTTAAAACACAGATAAGAAAAACTGGCAACATGAGGGCACTGTCCTAAAGCTCTTCTGCTCTGAATCTACTATAGAAAACTAACTAGCCCAATGTCATGCGCATGAGTTCAAAAGTTAGCACATGATATCTAGCTAAAACATGATTTGGTCGTGACAATGCGTTACTGAGGAACTCAGGTAATGAACTGCACAGCACCCAAATGGATAAATCAGAACGGTGGGTCTGCTGATTATTACGCAGAAAACCAATGGTCAACAGAACCCCAACCCAACTGCAGCTTGCAACAGGTAGTGAAGCGCTGGAAGTGGTAAGGCAATACGTCTGCTTAGGTCATGTACTGACCGAAGATTCGCATTATGAGGGTGAACTAAAGTAAAGAGCATTTCGCAGGTAATATGTAATACCCTTATGTAATACCGTTATGTAATACCCCCGAACCGGGGTCTTTAAGGTAATAAAGTGATGTGATGTGATGTGATGTGATTCAGGTACACATCTCAGATCATGATTGGGAGTTCACAAGTATCCTGAAGAGAAAAGTATACAACAGCTTTATCTTACCAATACTCACCTATTTGGCATAAACGAGGAGGCTAACGAAAAGCGCTCAGCTTAAATTGAGGACAATGCAGCGAGCTTTGGAAAGGAAGATAATAGGTCTAACGTTAAGAGACAGGAAGCGCTCTGATTGGCGAAACTGCAGACCCGAATTGATGATATTCTTGTCGAAATTAAGAGGGCCAAGTGGGCATTGGCATGACATGCAACTCGAAGCCAAGATATCCAATGATCGTTAAAAGAACGGACTCGATTCAAACGCCGTAGGAGGCAGCAGAATGTTAGCTGGCCCAATGAGATTGGTATACTTTCGGGGGTTTGGTGACCGCAGCTGGCATAGGCCCGTGTTAACTGCAGATATACGAGAGAGACGTTTATCCTTCAGTGGGTGTAGCCAGGTTGATGATGTTGATTGCAGACCTCCTGGGGAAACTTCTACAAAAAGGTGTAGCTTTCGTCGCACTCGGAGCCGCTGGTAACAATTAAGTCAACAGATAGCGTTCCCCGAGCAGCCTGTGTCATCCGTTGCTGTCCTTAATGCGGGAGTTTCCAAGGGCAATTAATGGTGCACCACCCTCAGTCCAAACGCCTCTGTGCATGCTGTGCGTTGCAAGTGGTCTGCCGTAATTGGAAGGGAATTACTGAGTCATAAACACACAGCTTGAGCAAGGTCAGTGTCTTCAGAGTACTTTAATTGTGTCCGACACAGCCGCATATTTATTCATTTATTTATTTATTTATTTATTTATTTATTTATTTATTTATTTATTTATTTATTTATTTATTTATTTATTTATTTATTTATTTATTTATTTATTTATTTTGTAAAGAAGAACATGACCTGGCGCCAGCACGCTGCCACGGGACGCGAAGTGGGCGAAGAGACCGAAAGGAAAGCGAGATGGGAGGCGATCCATGGATCTGTGGGCTGCTCGACTGCCATGTTGGTCAAAGACAAGGAACTGCAGTTGATTGGGGAATCGGAAACACTTTCAGGGGGTAGCGGAGTGCGAGACAGTGCGTCGGCGTCGCTATGCTTCCTTCCAGATCGATACACAACGCGAATATCATATTCTTGAAGCCGTAATGCCCAGCCAGCGAGGCGGTCAGTAGGATATTTAAAGGAGGACAGCCAACACAGAGAATGATGGTCCTTAACGACTTCGAAGGGTCGGCCGTACACCTCAGGGCGGAATTTTCCTATCGCCCAAACTACGGCTAGGCACTCCTTCTCGGTAACTGAGTAATTTAGCTCCGGCTTCGTCAAGGTGCGGCTCGCCTAGGCAACAACATAGTCAGCAGCACACCCGGGTTTACGTTGTGCTAGAATAGCACCGATACATGTGCCGCTTGCATCAGTGTGGGCCCCGCCGGGCTGGCGCAGTGGTTACGGCTCTCGACTACTGCTCCCAAGGACGCGGGATCGAATCCCGGCCTCGGCGACCGCTTTTCGATGGAGGCGAAAAGCAAGGCGCTCGTGTACTGTGCGATGTCAGCGCACGTTAAAGAACCCCAGGTGGCCGACATTTCCGGAGTCCTCCACTACGGCATCTCTCATAGCCTGAGTCGCTTTGGGACGTTAAACCCCACAAACTAAACCGCATCAGTGTGGGTTTCAGTAAAAGTACCAGGGTGAAAATGCCGCAATATGGGCGGCAAGGTAAGCAATCGGTGCGGTGTACTAAACGCTTCGTCAAAGGCAGAACACCAGCCAGAGAGGTCTTGGCTTCACCGAAGGAGGGTTGTCAATGGCGCAATGATGGAAGCAAATTGCGGATGAAGCGTCAGAAATCGAGCAGAGGCCTAAGAAACATCGGAGTTCATTCATCGTGAATGGTTTTGGGAACGCAGTGACAGCAGGAAGTTTAGCTGGATAGGAGAGCACACCGTCCTTAGAAACAACATGGCCCGAAATTGTCAATTGACGTGCGGCAAAGTGACATTCCTTTAAATTTAGTTGGAAGCCAGCTGCAGTAATGCATTCCAAAACATGTTTCAATCGAACGAGATGCGTCGGGGAACACGGCGAGAGACCAACAATGTCGTCCAAATAGCACAAGAAAGTTTTCACACTTGAGGCCGCCCAATATGGTGTCCACCATGCGCTCGAACGTGACAGGTGCATTACACAGTCCGAACGGCATGACGTACGCGTTCAAATCGTACAGTCCGTCTGGCGTCACGAAAGCTGTCTTGGCACGGTCTGCATCGGCCAGCGATACTTGCCAGTATACAGAACGGAGGCCCAAAGATGAGAAAAATTCTGCGTCTTGTAAACAGTCAAGGGAGCCGTCAATACGAGGTAAGCACCAAACTCACTGTGACTGACGATGTTTCAATCCCGCCATGTTCTGCCGTTCTTCTGTCTGTTTTATCCGACCCTCTTTACAACGGATCTGTCATCTTCACGCCTTCCGGTGGCTTCACGTGTCGCCACTGTCTACCCCTGCCGTTTGCCATGCTTACTGTTGAAGCTGGCGGCAACGCCATAGCCGTCAGCAATCCATTGCACTGCCCGTTCTCTTTTATTCGTGGCGAGAGACTGGGACACGTCCAGCCTTTTGCCTCGATGCTGGAATGTGACAACTGCGATGATAACCCTTGCCATATACCGGTTGCTGCGCTTACTGCTACAAGGTTGACAACTGGACAAGTTGGTAAGGGTCCATACTGGTTAAGTATGAACGCTTACTGCTACTTCTGCTGATTCATCTCCAGTAGACATCTTCGCCAGCTCTATTGACAATAAGCTCACGCCGACTCAACAGACCCAACTTCTTGCCCTGCTTAACCAGTTCCGTGCCGCCCTTGATTTGTCGTATTATAGTTTAGGCCGCACATCGGTTGTTACGCATCGGATTGCACCGGTACCCATTCGCCCCTGTGACAACGACCGTACCGCGTATCCGCGACCGAACGTCAACTCATCGCCGAACAAGTGGCCGACATGCTTAAGCGTGGTGTCATTCAACCTTCGCATAGTCCTTGGCCCTCTCCCGTCGTTCTTGTCACCAAAAAAGACGGCTTCATCCTCTTTTGCGTGGTCTATCGGCGCATTCAAGACTTATACTCGGCTTCGCTTGCGTTTCTACTGGCGCGGAATGTACACATACGTCTGCAAGTTCGTTCGCTCATTCCTTGATATCAATGCCGCAAGGTCGGCCATTGCCATTCCACCGGCCCCATGCAGCCTCTTCCTTGCCCATCAAGACTTTTCGACCCAGTAGACATTGACCACTACGGCCCGCTTCCCTACAGTGCAACCGGAAACCGCTGAGTCATTGTAGCGGTAGATCATCTCACCCGCTACGCCGAAACCGCCTCTCTACCTGCTGCTGCCTTCATCTTACACCACTTCATCTTTCGTCACGAAGCGCTACGGGAACTGCTGAGCGACCGTGGTCGTGTATTTTTATCTGAAGTGGTTTCATCCCTCCTGCAGCAATGCGACATCACCCATCGCACTACAACGGCCTACCAGTTAGGCTAATGGTCTGACTGAAATATTCAACCGAATCCTAGGTGACATGTTGTCGATGTACGTGGCTGCCGACCATTCCAACTGGGACACATTGCTAACCTTCGTCACGTATGCATACAACACCGCTAAGCAGACCACTACGGAATTCTCGCCATTTTTTCTATTATATGGACGTGAGCCATCTTCACCATTCGATACCATACTTCCTTACAGGCCTGATTCTTCTGAAGCCATCACCGTGTCTGAAGCCTCTAGATACGCTGTGGAGTGCAGGAAGCTCGCCCGTTCACTCACGTCTTCCGACCAGGGCTGACGGAAATATTGTTTTGACTCCGCTCAAGCCGCTGGCAGCTTTCTCCCGCAAGCCCGTGTATGTCTACGTGTGTTTTGTACATCACCTAGCCTCTCCTCCAAGCTACTGCCGACATACCAAGGACCCTACCGCGGCCTTGAGCGCACCTCACCCGTTGATTACATTGTTGAGCATGTCACGCCTTCGCCAAACCTTCCACGACGTGGGCGCGAGACCGTCCATGCTTCTGCTAAAACCCTACTACGACCCACATGTATTGTTGTCCCCTTAAGTTGCCAGGATGGCTCCCCCATCTCCTGTGGGGTGATTGTAAAGAAGATGACCTGGCGCCAGAATGCCGGCACGAGACTTGAGCACCAGCTGTTCAAGCCAGCGCCTACCTTGCAGGCGCCTACCTTCCAAGCGCCTACCTTGACCTAGCCCTAGCAAACGAGCTCGCCTTACAATAAAGCTCGTTATAATTTATTTATTTATTTATTTATTTATTTATTTATTTATTTATTTATTTATTTATTTATTTATTTATTTATTTATTTATTTATTTATTTATTTATTTATTTATTTATTTATTCATTCATTCATTCATTTATTTATTTATTTATTTATTTATTTATTTATTTATTTATTTATTTATTTATTTATTTATTTATTTATTTATTTATTTATTTATTTATTTATTTGAGGAAGGAGGTCCGCATCATGCACAGTTAATCATACAGTGCAAATACACTGCTAAAACCCCGTTGAAAGCCAAGGTAAATTGTAGATAAAATGTTATCTGGTACCAGAAAATGGGCTTGTAATTACAAAGATGTTTGTCAAAAGGTTGGAATAAAGGGAGCACTTTCGCTAACTTCCAAGAGACAGGAACATGCTAGAAGTGAGATATTTATTGAATATGATATGCATGTAGCGAGCCGTTCGTTGGCAACATCGAATAAAAACACATTTAGAATGCAGTCACGGTCAGATAGTTCCTTGCTAAGCCTAGTGTAAGATTTAGCACATCCTCTCTAGAAACATCAACATTAGCCATTGGAGAATAAGTGCTACCACAGGAAGGTAACTTCTCATTATCCTCTATAAAAACTGACTGAAATAAAGAGTTCAAGGCGTATGAAGTTTCTTTAGGGCACTGAATTAATTCCATATTGCTCAGGAATATATTAGATGAAGTAGCCTTAGGCAAAACTTCAGAATAAAACTTTGTAATTTGAGGATTAAAAATTTCTTACCTCAGTGCGAAAAAAAATGCTTTCGCAGACTTTGCTGCAGCATGAAGTTCTTCCTTTGCTTTCTTAAAACTAAAGATACCTTGTGGATTGTTTATCTATTTTGAACGCCTCAGCCTTTTCACTCGACAGGACAAGTGTAGAATACCATGATTTATCCAAGACAACTTAGGATTTTTTCTTTTTTGTTTTAAGGGGGACAAACCAGCCAATACATGTTCTAACAATTTTCACAAAGAAACTGAAAAGGGCGTCGACATCATTTCCAGAAATCAGCGTCAATAATCATCGAAGCAATCAGCCAGGTAGTCGATACCGGAAACGTCGGCATTGTCACAGCAGCCAAAAGAAGATACTGTGTTTTTTTTTTTTAACTTCACTCGTAATTGAGACAAGAATAGCTTATTTACCAGAGATTCCGCCGATTATTTCACATTTCTGACCATTCTTAATTATATCTGAAGACAAGAACACAAAATGTAAAATAGCACCATTTCGATAACATCGCTAATAACCTGGGTAAGCCCGAAGATTAACGAAAAGTTTAGCAGCTCCCTACAAACGCTTGCTTCATTACCGGAAGACTGCATAGATGGCCAGTGAATGTTTGGTGCATATAAAAATGTCCATACAGATGAAATCAATAAATAATAACAATAATAATAATTGGTTCACAGGAAAAGAAAAGCGCAGCATCTGTCCCAATTGTCTCTGTGGATACCTGAACTGCACCGCGTAAGGGAAGGGAGGAAGAAGGGAATGAAAGTGTAAAGAGAAAAATAGGAGCCGTAGTGGAGGGCTAGGGAGTAATTCCGACCACCTGCGGATTTTTAACGCGCGCTCACGATCGCGCAGCGCACGGACGCCTCTTCGTTTCGCCTCCATCGAAACGCAGCCGCCGAGGTCGGGTTCGAACCGGGGTACTCCCGCACAGTAGTCAGGCATCTTAACCACTGCACCACCGCGAGGAGGAAAAATGAAATTAGGTGCGCTTAAGTTATTTTAGAACATGAATTGATTGAGGCAGTATAGGTTACAATACTGGAGGCACGAGGTCGATAAAATACACAAAATGATACAGAGTATTTAGCCAAAATGATTCTGCACCAAACAGAGTCAGTATTATCAGGACTAGGTATAGATGTTACATTTAGATATGCGTGGATAATTTGAAAAAATTCCCCGCCTTTACTACTTTGCCGAACTCTAAATGTGACAAAACCGGGAAGAAAAAATTCTGTGCCTAGACCACCCTCATGCAACCACGTTTCTATAATGCAGACTACGTGAGGACAATATACTGATATGAAAGAAATAGATCTGAATATTTAGTGACGATGCTT